>NC_053399.1:99275909-99438409 GCF_905171765.1 Bufo bufo
GAGATCTTCTAACGTCCATGACTGAACCTTATGATATGACACAACCAGAAGAGCTTGCACTCTAATCCCCTGCCACATACATCCACTGAATGTGCTGGTGAGGACAGCCTGGAAAGATGAGACCTCAGAGCTGACACTCTACCCCCACGCACAGCGAGTTGTCGGGCAGCCCATCCCCCACCTGTGTCTGCAGCAGCCTCATAGTGAAAGAAGAAATGCTTGTGTCCATCGCTTGCTGACCGCTTCCTTTCACTGCTGCCACCACAAACCTCGCACGCTGCTTCCTGAGTTCTCACGTAGAGTGCAAGCTCTTCTGACGAGTGATACAATGCAGTTTATGTGTTACACATCTGTGCCTGGGAAAGCTGAGTAAAAGCAAAATATGGCCACCGTACTTGGCGTTTACTCAGCTTTCCCGGGAACAGATGTAAGTGGTACTGACGGCAGGTTTATAAGTGGCCTAGAACGTTTACTCATTAACAAGATCTCTGCTTGTTGTCAGTGAATGGTAACATTCACCTTTATGTCCAGAGGCTGAAAAGCTGCGCTCCGGACCTCGTAATGTCGCACAGCGGATACACGTGTTCAGACTCGGTCCTGCTGCAGGACAAAGCAGGGCTCCCGGCTAAAAAAAATATCAGGGAGCCATTGGCGCCTAACATGAAAAATTTAGGAGCCAAATTTAATATGCATATAATTATGGTATAATTAAAAAAAATAAAAAAAAAATAAAAATGTCTTACCTAGGGTTGTCACGATACCAAAATTTTGACTCTATTTCGATACCATAAAAAAGTATTGCGATACTCGATACCACGTGCAAAAAATAAAACGCCAAAAAAGCCGCGTGCATTCTACATTTAATTTTTTTTCTGTTAGGCGTTCAATGCATAGGAGATATTTTTTAATATTTATACTTTTTCCAACGTGGCGATGTGTAATATGTTTATATATTTTATATGTAAAATTGGGATAGGGGGTGATTTAACCTTTTAGTATTTTGGTGTTTTTTTTAATTTAATTATTAGGGCCAGAACCCTTGTCCTATTCACCCTGATAGATCTCTGTACATTATACTGAATCCTGTAATATTTCCTGTCTTCTCTTCCAGGGAGCAGAGGGGATCTACACTGTGAGTACCAGAGCGTATCACACGTAATTGGATTAGATACACAGCTCAGCAGACTGTATCACACAGGATAGGATTAGATACACTGCTCAGCAGTCAGTATCACACAGGATAGGATTAGATACACAGCTCAGCAGACTGTATCACACAGGATAGGATTAGATACACAGCTCAGCAGACAGTATCACACAGGATAGGATTAGATACACAGCTCAGCAGTCAGTATCACACAGGGTAGGATTAGATACACAGCTCAGCAGTCAGTATCACACAGGGTAGGATTAGATACACTGCTCAGCAGACTGTATCACACAGGATAGGATTAGATACACAGCTCAGCAGACTGTATCACACAGGATTAGATACACAGCTCAGCAGACTGTATCACACAGGACAGGATTAGATACACAGCTCAGCAGTCAGTATCACACATTACAGGATTAGATACACAGCTCGGCAGACAGTATCACACAGGATAGGATTAGATACACAGCTCAGCAGACAGTATCACACAGGATAGGATTAGATACACAGCTCAGTAGACTGTATCACACAGGACAGGATTAGATACACAGCTCAGCAGACAGTATCACACAGGACGGGATTAGATACACAGCTCAGCAGACAGTATCACACAGGATAGTATTAGATACACAGCTCAGCAGACAGTATCACACAGGATAGTATTAGATACACAGCTCAGCAGACAGTATCACACATCACAGGATTAGATACACAGCTCAGTAGACTGTATCACACAGGATAGGATTAGATACACAGCTCAGCAGACTGTATCACACAGGATAGGATTAGATACACAGCTCAGTAGACTGTATCACACAGGACAGGATTAGATACACAGCTCAGCAGACAGTATCACACAGGACGGGATTAGATACACAGCTCAGCAGACAGTATCACACAGGATAGGATTAGATACACAGCTCAGCAGACAGTATCACACAGGATAGGATTAGATACACAGCTCAGCAGACAGTATCACACAGGACAGGATTAGATACACAGCTCAGTAGACTGTATCACACAGGATAGGATTAGATACACAGCTCAGCAGACAGTATCACACAGGACGGGATTAGATACACAGCTCGGCAGACTGTATCACACAGGATAGGATAAGGTTCAGTGTGTCAGCAGTACCATGTGTCTGTTCATGCTGGGAGTTGTAGTTCTCTGGTATACTTGGGGTAATTCTGTGAATTTCTCTCATGAATTTCAGGGTCTTGGACCGACAGAAAAGGCGACTTACGAGACTCTTCAATGTCTAGAGAAAAAGAGTTCCCCGATTGACGCCTGATGGCGCTGGATGTGTCTGCTGCTTGTATATAGCCGATAATGGGGACCCCTTCCCTCTGAGTTTTGCTCTCCTTGTGTCCTCATGTCCCCCTATAAAGCAATAACCTCCATGTCTAGTGGTCCACAAACCCTTATAGTGATAGCAGCGGTTGTCCGTGTTTATCTGACTAAAGTTTTGAAAAAAGAAATATATGTCTGCAGCAGCCAATCATAATTCAGCTTTCATCTCCTAGTGTGTAGTGGAAAAATGAAACCTAAATTCTGATTGGTTACTGTGAGCGGGCAGGCTGCAGTGTCTCCAGCAGGCCTACGTGCGTCTGTCCGCCATGAATGTATGAACTGGCACTGTCCATGTAGGCCCGGGAGCAGAGGCTCCTATAGCACTTGTTTCAACAAACTTTATTTGTAATGTGCCTCTTTATAACGTCTGTATAGTAAGGATTGACAATTTAAGAGGTTGCTTCTCGCTGACATTTTGTGTTTTTTTGGTTCTGTGCTATTAAATGGTCGTGGTCAAACCCTCCGAGCAGTGTGTGCAGTTATTGCCTGGCAGCTGTGGAACAACTACTCCCAACATGCCTCAGCTGTGGATAATGCTGAAAGTAACCTGGATTCCTGGCAGTGAAGGAGCCTGCAGACACTTCAAGGATATGTCTATATATGCTGGATATCCACACTTCGCTGTGTTCACATCCTTCCTGCCCGAGGTCTTGTAGCTGGGGGCGCAGTGTGAAGTCTATGCTTTCTTAAAGGGACACTACACCTGGGAGCAATTTACCAGTGGAATCTCCTGGTGAGGATGTGTGCAGTGATGGTGCCAGGCAGTGCCCATAATTCCAGGTTATGACATTTGGCTTTCCACCATTTTATCTCTGCATCTCTACTGACACCATTGACCTCTATGGATTGCCCTCAGTTGACCAGGAGAGATGAGATGGTTGCTGGCGGTCTTCATGGCTACAGCGCCCCCCATGTGACTGCCTGGCTCCACGCGCTGCCCGCAGCTGGCACCTTCCTCTTTTTCCCTTTGCAGGGACTTTCCAAACTGATGAATTTCAGCAGAATATGAAGACAATTGGCAGGAAATCAAAGAATTTCATCAAGACGACTCCGGGAAAACGAACGCAAAGGGTGAGTGTGGAAATCGACTCCTTTAATTAAAGGGAGCTGCCAGCTGCCCTAATACTGTGCACTAGAGGGCGCCAGTGTGCTCCCTGACTCACAAAGTAACAGGAAAATAGGAGTCCAGGGGGTAAAGCGTTCTTCAGTTATGGGAGATGGCGGCAACACAAGATTCAAAGTCCATAGTATAATGTAATACTACAACTCCCAGCATGTGCGGTCACAGATGTCAGACGGGTGTATTGTGGGTGCATTTTTTAGTGTCTATTACGTCTGTAAATCCTGAACCAATAGCATCATAAAATAAGGACACTAAATTGTGCCAGAGTTATGGCAGTCTGGATAAGACCTAACCGCTAACTCACAGGGGTCCATCTCTTCTCAGGCACCTCTAGGCTTAAAGGGGTTTTCCGACTCCTTGAGATAGGTCATGAGTATCTGATCGGTGGGGTCCGACACCTGGGACCCCTGCCGATCAGCAGTTTGAGAGGGTAGCGGTGTTCCTGTGAGCACCGCGTCCTCCCTGCAGTTTACCAAGCACAGCGCCGCACATCGTATAGTGACCGTGCCTGGTATCGCAGCTCAGCTCCATTCCCTTCTATGGGGCTAAAGCTGGGATGGTACATCAGTCAGAAAACCCCTTTAATAACCTGCAATATTAGTGGTGCAGAGGCCGAAAAATCACCAGAAAAGGGTTTCCATCCTCAACAGGAAATGGTCACCGCTGAGGGGGATGACTAATACAGCACTGCAGACCGCCGCAGAGCATCTCTCCCCCACCTCCTGACAGATACACAGTGATATATCCTGCTGATTATTACACCTCTGACCTCTAGAGATCTGCAGAACATCGCTCTGTCCTCTCTACCTCCTGACAGGGGTTTATGTAGTGGAAATCTCATACCTGTGTACTCTCTGGGCAGGTAAATCCAGTTGCATGTTATGCTGATGGTCACCATTAGGAGAAGCTACCTAGCTTCATATACAAGGTATTTCTAGTTGTCCTATTGACTTTGCTAGGAGGTGTATAGATTTGTATATCGTGAGCTCCCCCTAGTGGTGACTGGAGGCAGGCAGAGAGGGGTGCTCTGCCAGCATCTAGGAGGCACTGCTTGTATTATCACTCTGATGGCGCTAATAATGGAGGCACTACAGTCCATGTTGTGTAGAATGGCCAGGACTTATGAATATGGGATAACGAAGGCGAAAATCTGTAAGCGCTGCTCTTATGTCAGGTCAACCCTGAAGGTGATTCCTAGAGGTTGATGGGGATGAAGGTGACTCAGCGCCTCCATTCTCTGCACCTCTCCCATCCAGGTCCCAATCTTTCTAGTGGTCAGTCACTAGAAAAACCTTTCCTGTAACCCAGGAGTGGTCAGTCTATTATTACTCCTGGAAAACCCATCCTTATGATATCAAACTGGAGAGGGTCTGGGGGCATCTAGAGGCGTCCGTATTGCGGCTTTGCCTCCTCCAGTGTGATCCCGGGTATTGATGTCTGGATATCTGCTGGAATTTTACAGCCCCCCAGTTCCACCACACCAGCACTTTCCATTGTACCAGCCACAGCGGCTGCCGCTCCCCCGTCCTCTGTGTTTGTGCAGCTGTTTGGAGTAATCTGCAAATCTCATATGAAAAGCGGAATGTGGCCACAAGATGAGGGGACACGAATGACTGTGACACACGAACAGCTGAGGGGACATTAATGACTGACACTCAGGGAGATGAGGCAACACTAATAACTGTGACACACGGGGGGAGATGAGGGGACAATAATGACTGACACATGGGGAGATGAGGGGACACTAATAACTGTGACACACGAAGAGATGAGGGGACACTAATGACTGTGACACATGGAGAGGTGAGGGGACACTAATTACTGTCACACAGGGAAATGAGGGGGACATTAATGACTGTGACACAGGGAGATGAGGGCACCCTAATGACTGACACATGGGGAACTAAGGGGACACAAATGACTGACATATGGGGAGATGAAGGGACACTAATGACTGTGACACACAGGGAGCTGAGGGGACACTAATGACTGACACATGGGGAGATGAAGGGACACTAATGACTGTGACACATAGGGAGCTGAGGGGACACTGACTGTGACACAAGGGAAGATGAGAGGACCCTAATGGCTGTGACACGGAGATGGGGGGACACTAATGACTGACACATGGGGAGAAGAAGGGACACTAATGACTGAGACATAGGGAGCTGAGGGGACACTAATGACTGTGACACATAGGGAGCTGAGGGGACACTAATGACTGTGACACAAGGGGAGATGTGAGGACACTAATGGCTGTGACACATGGAGAGATGGGACATTAATGACTGACACACAGGGAGATGAGGGAACACTAATAACTGTGACAAACGAAGAGCTGAGGGGACATTAATGACGGACACACAGGGAGGTGAGGGGACACTAATGGCTGTGAGTGACACAAAGGGAGATGAGGGGACCTTAATGACTCTGACACACGGGGAACTAAGGGGACACTAATGACTGACACATGGGGAGATAAAGGGACACTAATAACTTACACACGGAGAGATGAGGGGACACTAATGAATAAAACACAGGAAGATGAGGGGACACTAATGACTGTGACACAAGGAGATGAGGGGACATTAATGACTGTGACACAGGAGTAGATGAGGGGACTCAAATCACTGTGACACAAGGGGAGATGAGGGGACACTAATGACTGTTACACACAGGGAGATGAGGGGACACTAATCACTGTGTCACACGGGCAGATGAAGGGACACTAATAACTGACACACAGAGAGCTGAGGGGACATTAATGACTGTGACAGATTGGGATATCAGGGACACTAATGACTGCTACACAAAGGGAGATGAGGGGACAATAATGACTGACACAAGGAGATGAGGGGGCACTAACTGTGACACATGGAGAGATGAAGGGACACTAATGACTGTGACACAAGGAGATGAGGGACCACTAATGACAGTGACATACGGGGAGATAAGGGGAAACTAATGACTGAAACACAGGGAGATGAGGGGACATTAATGACTGTGATACACTGGGAAATGAGGGGACACTAATGACTGTTATAGGGAGATGAGGGGACACTAATGACTGTTATAGGGAGATGAGGGGACACTAATGACTGTCACAAGGAGATGAGGGGACACTAATAACTGTGACACACGCGGAGATAAAGGGACATTAATGACTGTGACTCTGGGAGATGAAGGGACACTAATGACTAAAACACAGGAAGATGAGGGGACACTAATGACTGTGACCCAAGGAGATGAGGGACCACTAATGACTGTGGCACACGGGAGGGGACAATAAAGAATGTGACACAAGGGGAGATGAGAGGACACTAATGACTGTGACACACAGGGAAAAAAGGGGGCAATAATGACTGAAACACAGGGAGATGAGGGGACATTAATGACTGTGACACATCGGGAGATGAGGGGACACTAATGACTATTACAGGGAGATGAGGGGACACTAATAACTGTGACAAATGCAGAGATGAAGGGACATTAATGACTGTGACACTGGGAGATGAGGGGACACTAATGACTGTGACACACGGGGAGATAAGGGGACACTAATGACTGAAACACGGAGATGAGGGGACACTATTTACTGTAACACAGGGGGAGATAAAGGGACATTAATGACTGGGAGATGAGGGGACACTAATAACTGTGACATACGGGGAGATGAAGGGACATTAATAACTGTGACACAAGGAGATGAGGGCACACTAATGACTGTGGCACATGGGGAGGTGACAATATAGAATGTGACACACAGGGAGATGAGGGGACACTAATGAGTGTGACACAGAAAGATGAGGGGACACTGAGTTTTACACACTGGGAGATGAGGGGACACTAATGAGTGTAACACAATGGGAGATGAGGGGACACTAATGACTGTGATACACAGAGAGATGAGGGGACACTAATGACTGAAACACAGGGCGATGAAGGGACACTAATTACTGTGACACAGGGGGAGATGAGGGGACACTAATGAGTGTAACACAATGGGAGATGAGGGGACACTAATGACTGTGATACACAGAGAGATGAGGGGACACTAATGACTGAAACACAGGGCGATGAAGGGACACTAATTACTGTGACACAGGGGGAGATGAGGGGACACTAATGACTGAAACACAGGGAGATGAGGGGACACTAATTACTGTGACACATGGAGAGATGAGGGGACACTAATCAGTGTGACACACTGGGAGATGAGGGGACACTAACGAGTGTGACACACTGGGAGATGAGGGGACACTAATGACTGTGACACAGAGAGATGAGGGGACAGGACACTAATGACTAAAACACAGGAAGATGAGGGGACACTAATTACTGTGACTCAGGGGAAGATGAGGGGACACTTATAACTGTAACACAAGGGGAGATGTGGGGACATTATAGACTGTGACAAAGGGAGAAATGAGGGGACACTAATAACTGTGACACACAGGGAGATGAGGGTCACTAATAATTGTAACACACTGGGTGATGAGGAGACACTAATGACTGTGACACAGGGGGAGATGAGGGGAAACTAATGACTGTGACACACAAAGAGCTAAAGGGGACACTAATTGACACACAGGAAGATGAGGGGACACTTATGACCGGGACACGGAGAGATGAGGGGACACTAATGACTAAAACACAGGAAGATCATTAGACACAAATCACTGTGACACAAGGAGATGAAGGGACACTAATGACTAAAACACATGAAGATGAGGGGACACTAATAATTGTAACACACTGGGAGATGAGGGGACACTAATGACTGTGACACAGGGGGAGATGAGGGGACACTCATGACTGTGACACACGAAGAGCTGAGGGGACACTAATTGACACACAGGGAGATGAAGGGACACTAATGACCGGGGGACACAGAGAGATGAGGGAACACTAATGACTAAAACACAGGAAGATGAGGGGACACTAATCACTGTGACACAAGGAGATGAGGGGACACTAATTACTGTGACCACGGGGAGATAAGGGGACACTAATGACTGAAACACGGAGATGAGAGGACACTAATTACTGTGACACAGGGAGAGATGAAGGGACATTAATGACTGTGACACTGGGAGATGAGGGGACACTAATTACTAAAACGGGGGAGATGAGGGGACACTAATAACTGTGACACGGGGAGATGAAGGGACATTAATGACTGTGACACTGGGAGATGAGGGGACACTAATGACTGTGACACAATGAGATGAGGGACCACTAATGACTCTGGCACACGGGGGGAGGGGACAATAAAGAATGTGACACACAGGGAGATGAGGGGACACTAATGACTGTGAGAAACGGGTAGATAAGGGGACACTAATGACTGAAACACGGAGATGAGGGGACACTAATTACTGTGACACTAGGGAGATGAGGGGACACTAATGACTGTGACACACAGGGAGATGGGGGGACACTAATAACTGTTACTCAGGGGGAGATGAAGGCACACTAATGACTAAAACACATGAAGATGAGGGGACACTAATAATTGTAACACTGGGAGATGAGGGGACACTAATGACTGCGACACACAGAGATGAGGGGACACTAATGATTGCGACACAAAGGGAGATGAGGGGACACTAATGACTAAAACACAGGAAGATGAGGGGACACTAATAACTGTGACACACGGGAGAGGGGACAATAAAGAATGTGACACAAAGGGAGATGAGGGAACACTAATGACTGTGACACTTAGGGAGATGAGGGGACACTAATGACTGTGACACACAGGGAGATGAGGGGACACTAATAACTGTTACTCGGGGGAGATGAAGGGACACTAATGACTAAAACACATGAAGATGAGGGGACACTAATAATTGTAACACTGGGAGATGAAGGGACATTAATGACTGTGACACAAGGAGATGAGGGGACACTAATGACTGTGACACAATGGAGATGAGGGGACACTAATGACTGTGACACAAGGGAGATGAGGGAACACTAATAACTGTGACACAAGGGAGATGAGGGGACACTAATGACTGTGACACAAGGGAGATGAGGGGACACTAATGACTGTGACACACAGGGAGATGAGGGGACACTAATAACTGTTACTCAGGGGGAGATGAAGGGACACTAATAATTGTAACACTGGGAGATGAGGGGACACTAATGACTGCGACACACAGAGATGAGGGGACACTAATGATTGCGACACAAAGGGAGATGAGGGGACACTAATGACTAAAACACAGGAAGATGAGGGGACACTAATGACTGTGACACAAGGAGATGAGGGGACACTAATAACTGACACACGGGGGAGGGGACAATAAAGAATGTGACACACAGGGAGATGAGGGGACACTAATGACTGTGACACACGGGGAGATAAGGGGACACTAATGACTGAAACACGGGGATGAGGGGACACTAATTACTGTGACACGGGGAGATGAAGGGACATTAATGACTGTGACACTGGGAGATGAGGGGACACTAATGACTGTGACACAATGAGATGAGGGACCACTAATAACTGTGGCACACGGGGGGAGGGGACAATAAAGAATGTGACACACAGGGAGATGAGGGGACACTAATGAGTGTGACACACAGAGAGATAAGGGGACACTAATTACTGTGACACATGGGGAGATGAGGGGACACTAATTACTGTGACACAGGGGGAGTTGAGGGGACACTAATGACTGAAACACAGGGAGATGAGGGGACACAAATTACTGTGACACACGGGGAGATAAGGGGACACTAATGAGTGTGACACACTGGGAGATGAGGGGGCACTAATGACTAAAACACAGGAAGATGAGGGGACACTAATTACTGTGACATGGGGGAGATCAGGGGACACTAATGACTGTGACTCAGGGAGAAATGAGGGGACACTAATAACTGTGACACACAGGGAGATGAGGGGCACTAATAATTGTAACACACTGGGTGATGAGGGGACACTAATGACTGTTACACAGGGGGAGATGAGGGGACACTAATGACTGTGACACAGGGGGAGATGAGGGGACACTAATTACTGTGACACATGGGGATATGAGGTTACACTAATGACTGTGACACACAGGGAGATGAGGGGACACTAATGACTGTGACACACCGAGAGATGAGGGGACACTAATGACTGTGACACTCTGGGAGGTGAGGGGACACTAATGACTGTTGTACACAGAGAGAAAAGGGGACACTAATGACTGTGACACATGGGGAGATGAGGGGACACTAATGACTGTGACACATGGGGAGATGAGGGGACATTAATGACTGCAACACAGAGAGATAAGGGGACACTAATGACTAAAACACAGGAAGATGAGGGGACACTAATGACTAACACAAGAGGAGATGTGGGGACATTATTGACTGTGACACAGGGAGAAATGAGGGGACACTAATAACTGTGACACACAGGGAGATGAGGGGCACTAATAATTGTAACACTGGGTGATGAGGGGACACTAATGACTGTGACACAGGGGGAGATGAGGGGACACTAATGACTGTGACACATGGGGAGATAAGGGGACACTAATGACTGTGACACATGGGGAGATGAGGGGACACTAATTACTGTGACACAGGGGGAGATGAGGGGACACTTATTACTGTGACACATGGAGAGATGAGGGGACACTAATGACTGAAATACAGGGAGATGAGGGGACACTAATTACTGTGACACACGGGGGGATGAAGGGACACTAATGAGTGTGACACACTGACACACTGGGAGATGAGGGGACACTAATGACTGCGACACAGAGAGATGAGGGGACACTAATGACTGTAACACAAGAGGAGATGTGGGGACATTATTGACTGTGACACAGGGAGAAATGAAGGGACACTAATAACTGTGACACACAGGGAGATGAGGGGCACTAATAATTGTAACACACTGGGTGATGAGGGGACACTAATGACTGTTACACAGGGGGAGATGAGGGGACACTAATGACTGTGACACAGGGGGAGATGAGGGGACACTAATTACTGTGACACATGGGGATATGAGGTTACACTAATGACTGTGACACACAGGGAGATGAGGGGACACTAATGACTGTGACACACCGAGAGATGAGGGGACACTAATGACTGTGACACTCTGGGAGGTGAGGGGACACTAATGACTGTTGTACACAGAGAGAAAAGGGGACACTAATGACTGTGACACATGGGGAGATGAGGGGACACTAATGACTGTGACACATGGGGAGATGAGGGGACATTAATGACTGCGACACAGAGAGATAAGGGGACACTAATGACTAAAACACAGGAAGATGAGGGGACACTAATGACTAACACAAGAGGAGATGTGGGGACATTATTGACTGTGACACAGGGGGAGATGAGGGGACACTAATAACTGTGACACACAGGGAGATGAGGGGCACTAATAATTGTAACACTGGGTGATGGGACACTAATGACTGTTACACAGGGGGAGATGAGGGGACACTAATGACTGTGACACATGGGGAGATGAGGGGACACTAATTACTGTGACACAGGGGGAGATGAGGGGACACTAATGACTGTGACACACAGGGTGATGAGGGGACACTAATGACTGTGACACATGGGGAGATGAGGGGACACTAATGACTGTGACACACCGAGAGATGAGGGGACACTAATGACTGTGACACTCTGGGAGATGAGGGGACACTAATGACTGTTGTACACAGAGAGATAAGGGGACACTAATGACTGTGACACATGGGGAGATGAGGGGACACTAATGACTGCGACACAGAGAGATGAGGGGACACTAATGACTAAAACACAGGAAGATGAGGGGACACTAATGACTGTAACACAAGAGGAGATGTGGGGACATTACTGACTGTGACACAGGGAGAAATGAGGGGACACTAATAACTGTGACACACAGGGAGATGAGGGGCACTAATAATTGTAACACTGGGTGATGGGACACTAATGACTGTTACACAGGGGGAGATGAGGGGACACTAATGACTGTGACACATGGGGAGATGAGGGGACACTAATTACTGTGACACAGGGGGAGATGAGGGGACACTTATTACTGTGACACATGGAGAGATGAGGGGACACTAATGACTGAAACACAGGGAGATGAGGGGACACTAATTACTGTGACACAGGGGGGGGATGAGGGGACACTTATTACTGTGACACATGGAGAGATGAGGGGACACTAATGACTGAAACACAGGGAGATGAGGGGACACTAATTACTGTGACACACGGGGGGATGAAGGGACACTAATGAGTGTGACACACTGGGAGATGAGGGGACACTAATGACTGCGACACAGAGAGATGAGGGGACACTAATGACTGAAACACAAGAGGAGATGTGGGGACATTATTGACTGTGACACAGGGAGAAATGAGGGGACACTAATAACTGTGACACACAGGGAGATGAGGGGCACTAATAATTGTAACACTGGGTGATGAGGGGACACTAATGACTGTTACACAGGGGGAGATGAGGGGACACTAATGACTGTGACACACAGGGTGATGAGGGGACACTAATGACTGTGACACATGGGGAGATGAGAGGACACTAATGACTGTTACACAGGAAGATGAGGGGACACTAATGACTGTTACACAGGGGGAGATGAGGGGACACTAATGACTGTGACACACATTGAGATGAGGGGACACTAATCAGTGTGACACACTGGGAGATGAGGGGACACTAATGAGTGTGACACACTGGGAGATGAAGGGACACTAATGACTAAAACACAGGAAGATGAGGGGACACTAATGACTGTGACACACGGGGAGGGGACAATAAAGAATGTGACACACAGGGAGATAAGGGGACACTAATGACTGAAACACGGGGATGAGGGGACACTAATTACTG
Source organism: Bufo bufo (assembly GCF_905171765.1). Lineage (NCBI taxonomy): Eukaryota > Metazoa > Chordata > Amphibia > Anura > Bufonidae > Bufo > Bufo bufo. The sequence goes on from NC_053399.1 coordinate 99,289,434, forward strand.
TAACACAGGGGGAGATGAAGGGACATTAATGACTGTGACACTGGGAGATGAGGGGACACTAATAACTGTGGACACGGGGGGAGGGGACAATAAAGAATGTGACACACAGGGAGACAAGGGGACACTAATGACTGAAACACGGAGATGAGGGGACACTAATTACTGTGACACAGGGGGAGATGAAGGGACATTAATGACTGTGACACAGGTGGGAGATGAGGGGACACTAATGAGTGTGACACACAGAGAGATGAGGGGACACTAATGAGTGTGACACACGGGGAGATGAGGGGACACTAATGACTGTGACACATGGGGAGATGAGGGGACACTAATTACTGTGACACATGAGGAGATGAGGGGACACTAATGACTGTGACACATGGGGAGATGAGGGGACACTAATGACTGTGACACATGGTGAGATGAGGGGACACTAATTACTGTGACACAGGGGGAGATTTGGGGACACTAATGACTGAAACACAGGGAGATGAGGGGACACTAATTACTGTGACACACAGGGAGATAAGGGGACACTAATGAGTGTGACACACTGGGAGATGAGGGGGCACTAATGACTGTGACATAGAGAGATAAGGGGACACTAATGACTGTGACACACAGGGGGAGATGAGGGGACACTAATGACTGTGACACATGGGGAGATGAGGGGACACTAATTACTGTGACACAGGGTGAGATGAGGGGACACTAAAGACTGAAACACAGGGAGATGAGGGGACACTAATTTCTGTGACACACAGGGAGATGTGGGGACATTTTTGACTGTGACACAGGGAGAAATGAGGGGACACTAATCACTGTGACACACAGGGTGATGAGGGGACACTAATGACTGTTACACATGGGGAGATGAGGGGACACTAATGACTGTGACACATGGGGAGATGAGGGGACACTAATGACTGTGACACATGGGGAGATGAGGGGACACTAATGACTGTGACACATGGGGAGATGAGGGGACATTAATGACTGCGACACAGAGAGATAAGGGGACACTAATGACTAAAACACAGGAAGATGAGGGGACACTAATGACTAACACAAGAGGAGATGTGGGGACATTATTGACTGTGACACAGGGGGAGATGAGGGGACACTAATAACTGTGACACACAGGGAGATGAGGGGCACTAATAATTGTAACACTGGGTGATGGGACACTAATGACTGTTACACAGGGGGAGATGAGGGGACACTAATGACTGTGACACATGGGGAGATGAGGGGACACTAATTACTGTGACACAGGGGGAGATGAGGGGACACTAATGACTGTGACACACAGGGTGATGAGGGGACACTAATGACTGTGACACAAGGGAGATGAGGGGACACTAATGACTGTGACACACCGAGAGATGAGGGGACACTAATGACTGTGACACTCTGGGAGATGAGGGGACACTAATGACTGTTGTACACAGAGAGATAAGGGGACACTAATGACTGTGACACATGGGGAGATGAGGGGACACTAATGACTGTGACACACCGAGAGATGAGGGGACACTAATGACTGTGACACTCTGGGAGATGAGGGGACACTAATGACTGTTGTACACAGAGAGATAAGGGGACACTAATGACTGTGACACATGGGGAGATGAGGGGACACTAATGACTGCGACACAGAGAGATGAGGGGACACTAATGACTAAAACACAGGAAGATGAGGGGACACTAATGACTGTAACACAAGAGGAGATGTGGGGACATTATTGACTGTGACACAGGGAGAAATGAGGGGACACTAATAACTGTGACACACAGGGAGATGAGGGGCACTAATAATTGTAACACTGGGTGATGGGACACTAATGACTGTTACACAGGGGGAGATGAGGGGACACTAATGACTGTGACACATGGGGAGATGAGGGGACACTAATTACTGTGACACAGGGGGAGATGAGGGGACACTTATTACTGTGACACATGGAGAGATGAGGGGACACTAATGACTGAAACACAGGGAGATGAGGGGACACTAATTACTGTGACACACGGGGGGATGAAGGGACACTAATGAGTGTGACACACTGGGAGATGAGGGGACACTAATGACTGCGACACAGAGAGATGAGGGGACACTAATGACTGTAACACAAGAGGAGATGTGGGGACATTATTGACTGTGACACAGGGAGAAATGAGGGGACACTAATAACTGTGACACACAGGGAGATGAGGGGCACTAATAATTGTAACACTGGGTGATGAGGGGACACTAATGACTGTTACACAGGGGGAGATGAGGGGACACTAATGACTGTGACACACAGGGTGATGAGGGGACACTAATGACTGTGACACATGGGGAGATGAGAGGACACTAATGACTGTTACACAGGAAGATGAGGGGACACTAATTACTGTGACACAGGGGGAGATGAAGGGACATTAATGACTGTGACACAGGTGGGAGATGAGGGGACACTAATGAGTGTGACACACAGAGAGATGAGGGGACACTAATGAGTGTGACACACGGGGAGATGAGGGGACACTAATGACTGTGACACATGGGGAGATGAGGGGACACTAATTACTGTGACACATGAGGAGATGAGGGGACACTAATGACTGTGACACATGGGGAGATGAGGGGACACTAATGACTGTGACACATGGTGAGATGAGGGGACACTAATGACTGTGACACAGGGGGAGATTTGGGGACACTAATGACTGAAACACAGGGAGATGAGGGGACACTAATTACTGTGACACACAGGGAGATAAGGGGACACTAATGAGTGTGACACACTGGGAGATGAGGGGGCACTAATGACTGTGACATAGAGAGATAAGGGGACACTAATGACTGTGACACACAGGGGGAGATGAGGGGACACTAATGACTGTGACACATGGGGAGATGAGGGGACACTAATTACTGTGACACAGGGTGAGATGAGGGGACACTAAAGACTGAAACACAGGGAGATGAGGGGACACTAATTTCTGTGACACACAGGGAGATGTGGGGACATTATTGACTGTGACACAGGGAGAAATGAGGGGACACTAATCACTGTGACACACAGGGTGATGAGGGGACACTAATGACTGTTACACATGGGGAGATGAGGGGACACTAATGACTGTGACACATGGGGAGATGAGGGGACACTAATGACTGTGACACATGGGGAGATGAGGGGACACTAATGACTGTGACACATGGGGAGATGAGGGGACATTAATGACTGCGACACAGAGAGATAAGGGGACACTAATGACTAAAACACAGGAAGATGAGGGGACACTAATGACTAACACAAGAGGAGATGTGGGGACATTATTGACTGTGACACAGGGGGAGATGAGGGGACACTAATAACTGTGACACACAGGGAGATGAGGGGCACTAATAATTGTAACACTGGGTGATGGGACACTAATGACTGTTACACAGGGGGAGATGAGGGGACACAAATGACTGTGACACATGGGGAGATGAGGGGACACTAATTACTGTGACACAGGGGGAGATGAGGGGACACTAATGACTGTGACACACAGGGTGATGAGGGGACACTAATGACTGTGACACAAGGGAGATGAGGGGACACTAATGACTGTGACACAAGGGAGATGAGGGGACACTAATGACTGTGACACACCGAGAGATGAGGGGACACTAATGACTGTGACACTCTGGGAGATGAGGGGACACTAATGACTGAAACACGGGGATGAGGGGACACTAATTACTGTAACACAGGGGGAGATGAAGGGACATTAATGACTGTGACACTGGGAGATGAGGGGACACTAATAACTGTGGACACGGGGGGAGGGGACAATAAAGAATGTGACACACAGGGAGACAAGGGGACACTAATGACTGAAACACGGAGATGAGGGGACACTAATTACTGTGACACAGGGGGAGATGAAGGGACATTAATGACTGTGACACAGGTGGGAGATGAGGGGACACTAATGAGTGTGACACACAGAGAGATGAGGGGACACTAATGAGTGTGACACACGGGGAGATGAGGGGACACTAATGACTGTGACACATGGGGAGATGAGGGGACACTAATTACTGTGACACATGAGGAGATGAGGGGACACTAATGACTGTGACACACAGGGAGATGAGGGGACACTAATTACTGTGACACACAGGGAGATAAGGGGACACTAATGAGTGTGACACACTGGGAGATGAGGGGGCACTAATGACTGTGACATAGAGAGATAAGGGGACACTAATGACTGTGACACACAGGGGGAGATGAGGGGACACTAATGACTGTGACACATGGGGAGATGAGGGGACACTAATTACTGTGACACAGGGTGAGATGAGGGGACACTAAAGACTGAAACACAGGGAGATGAGGGGACACTAATTTCTGTGACACACAGGGAGATGTGGGGACATTATTGACTGTGACACAGGGAGAAATGAGGGGACACTAATCACTGTGACACACAGGGTGATGAGGGGACACTAATGACTGTTACACATGGGGAGATGAGGGGACACTAATGACTGTGACACATGGGGAGATGAGGGGACACTAATGACTGTGACACATGGGGAGATGAGGGGACACTAATGACTGTGACACATGGGGAGATGAGGGGACATTAATGACTGCGACACAGAGAGATGAGGGGACACTAATGACTAACACAAGAGGAGATGTGGGGACATTATTGACTGTGACACAGGGGGAGATGAGGGGACACTAATAACTGTGACACAGGGTGAGATGAGGGGACACTAAAGACTGAAACACAGGGAGATGAGGGGACACTAATTTCTGTGACACACAGGGAGATGTGGGGACATTATTGACTGTGACACAGGGAGAAATGAGGGGACACTAATCACTGTGACACACAGGGTGATGAGGGGACACTAATGACTGTTACACATGGGGAGATGAGGGGACACTAATGACTGTGACACATGGGGAGATGAGGGGACACTAATGACTGTGACACATGGGGAGATGAGGGGACATTAATGACTGCGACACAGAGAGATGAGGGGACACTAATGACTAACACAAGAGGAGATGTGGGGACATTATTGACTGTGACACAGGGGGAGATGAGGGGACACTAATAACTGTGACACAGGGTGAGATGAGGGGACACTAAAGACTGAAACACAGGGAGATGAGGGGACACTAATTTCTGTGACACACAGGGAGATGTGGGGACATTATTGACTGTGACACAGGGAGAAATGAGGGGACACTAATCACTGTGACACACAGGGTGATGAGGGGACACTAATGACTGTTACACATGGGGAGATGAGGGGACACTAATGACTGTGACACATGGGTAGATGAGGGGACACTAATGACTGTGACACATGGGGAGATGAGGGGACACTAATAACTGTAACACAAGGGAAGATGTGGGGACACTAATTACTGTGACACATGGGGAGATGAGGGGACACTAATTACTGTGACACAGGGGGAGATGAGGGGACACTTATTACTGTGACACATGGAGAGATGAGGGGACACTAGTGATTGTTACACGTGGGGAGATGAGGGGACACTAATGACTGTGACACACAGGGAGATGAGGGGACACTAATGAGTGTGACACAGTGAGATGAGGGGACATTAATAATTGTAAAACTGGGAGATGAGGGGACACTAATGACTGTGACACATGGGGAGATGAGTGGACACTAATTACTGTGACTCAGGGGAAGATGAGGGGACACTAATTACTGTGACTCAGGGGATGATGAGGGGACACTAATAACTGTAACACAAGGGGAGATGTGGGGAACTATTGACTGTGACACAGGGAGAAATGAGGGGCACTAATAATTGTAACACTGGGTGATGAGGGGACACTAATGACTGTTACACGGGGAAATAAGGGGACACTAATGACTGAAACACATGGGGAGATGAGGGGACACAAATTACTGTGACACAGGGGGAGATAAGGGGACACTAATGAGTGTGACACACTGGGAGATGAGGGGACACTAATGACTGGGACACGGAGAGATGAGGGGACACTAATGAATAAAACACAGGAAGAGCAGGGGACACTAATAATTGTAACACTGGGTGATGAGGGGACGCTAATGACTGTTACACAGGGGGAGATGAGGGGACACTAATGACTGTGAGACAGGGGGAGATGAGGGGACACTAATAACCAGGACACGGAGAGATGAGGGGACACTAATGACTAAAACACAGGAAGATCAGGGGACACTAATCACTGTGACATAAGGAGTTGAGGGGACACTAATATCTGTTACACAGGGGGAGATGAGGGGACACTAATGACTGTGAGACAGGGGGAGATGAGGGGACACTAATAACCAGGACACGGAGAGATGAGGGGACACTAATGACTAAAACACAGGAAGATCAGGGGACACTAATCACTGTGACACAAGGAGTTGAGGGGACACTAATATCTGTTACACAGGGGGAGATTAGGGGACACTAATAACCAGGACACGGAGAGATGAGGGGACACTAATGACTAAAACACAAGAAGATCAGGGGACACTAATGACTGTGACACCGGGAGAGATGAGGGGACACTAATAACTGTGACACACAGGGAGTTGATCGGACACTAATAACTGTGACACAGGGGGGGATGAGGGGGCACTAATGACTGACACACAGTGAGATTAAGGGACACTAATGACTGTTACACAGGGGGAGATGAGGGGACACTAATAACTGTAACACAAGTGGAGCTGTGGGGACACTAATGACCGTGACACACAGGTTGATGGGGGACACTAATAACTGTAACACAGGGGAGATGAGGGGCAATAATAACTGTGACACACAGAGATGAAGGGACTCTAATAACTGTGACACACAAGAAGAGACAGTAATAAGTGTAACACACAGGAGAGGAGATTAACTATATAGGTTGCTATAGGTAACAGCAGTTTTCCCCAGTGGGGTCAGAGGTTACTACGGAAGCCTTGTGCGGACAGTCTTTGGTCTTGGCTAGTTCATTACATTTTACTCTCTTGATACTGCTCATAGGGTACTAGCATGCCCACTTCCAAGATGGCCGCCTCTCTATGACGACTATGGCAGTGAAGCCTCCTACTCACTCCCTGTGCGTGCCCCTACGTCGCCCACAGTTAAGATGTCTTCCCTGTTGTCATTGTTCTCTATGGGACTGAAGCCGAGCTACGGAAAGTAGAGAGGTCCAATCTCCGACCGAGCTCCGCCTCTTCCAACGGCAACGGTGCCCGGATGTTCCCGTCTCCCTGAGCTGCTGCTGATAGAGAAGCTGACGGTTCCGTAATGGTTGCTCCGTCCTGAGAGTGCAGAGAGGAGGCGGTGGCGCAGGGTGGCAGTGTGTGACAGCGCCGGCTGGTAAGAGACTGGGGCCGTGCCCGGGCCTGGTGCTCCCCCGTGGCCTGAAGCACCCCAAGTACATAGCCTCCCCAGCATGTGTGTATGGAGAGGGCCCAGAGCCCCCCTCATGCAGCCTGTGCCCCCAGTGCTGCTCCCCACCCAGTAAGTGCAGAATTGGAGGTGCCCCCCATGTACTAGGATGTCACCCCCCCACTGTAGTGTCTGGGGCACGGTTTGGGTCCACGCCCCCAGTGTTGCCCCCTGCCCACATGTGCCTCCAGCTGTATTTACCCCGGTGCATTGCCCCTCCCCCATTCACTGGAGTTACACCCACTGTGCCTGATCCGCACCCCCCGTTACCGCCGCCATCAGGGCAGTGAGGGTTCCCCTTTATTTCTATAAAGTTTCAACGCTTTTTCCAGTTCCTCACCGTTGTCAAGATTTCTGCTTGCTGCCAGTGAATGGAAACAGTAATCTGACCTGATTCGTCTCCCAGCTGAGGGTCTGTTACTGTGGCATCCAGTCCTGTGCGGATAGTTGGTTGTCATTCTGAAGTCCGAGTGCTAATCTCTGGATCGGATACAATTGTGCCAAACTCTCAGCTGTGAGGAGCTTTAGGTCCGCTTCTGGGTCTGTTCACTGCCAGCAATCAGAGATTTTGGAAATGACACAAAGTCTATTAGAGAGGTGTAGAATGTATCATTGTATAATTCTCGTACCCTGTATAGGGGCCCCCTGACTCCGGGCCCCCGTCCAGCACCACTGTCTAATACTGGAAGCTGTGGCCATTCATTGGTGGAACATTGTGGCTCCCTCTAGGGGTGGAATCACTGGACCACAGCCCCACCTCCAGGCTGATAGCCCCACCCACACTGTACCGCCATAGAAAACGCTGTATTGTCAGGGTCATCTCAGACAGCCGGTCACTGGGCCCCCAGTAATTTCGACACAAACCGCACACATGGGGCCCCTCCAAGGGTATTCTGAGATGTCTGTGGTCTCCAGCAGCACAGATTATTTCAGCAGAGGAGTGTGCTGATCTTGTGGAGATCACAGGCTGAGAGTTACATAGTGGAAGGAGCAGGGTCCCAGCATCACAGAGGATTTCAGGAGAGGAGTGTGCTGATCTTGTGGAGGTCACAGGCTGAGAGTTACATAGTGGAAGGAGCAGGGTCCTCCCAGCAGCACAGAGGATTTCAGGACAGGAGTGTGCTGATCTTGTGGAGGTCACAGGCTGAGAGTTACATAGTGGAAGGAGCATGGTCCTCCCAGCAGCACAGAGGAATTCAGGAGAGGAGTGTCCTGATCTTGTGGAGGTCACAGGCTGAGAGTTACATAGTGGAAGGAGCAGGGTCCTCCCTGCAGCACAGAGGATTTCAGGAGAGGAGTGCGCTGATCTTGTGGAGGTCACAGGATGAGAGTTACATAGTGGAAGGAGCAGGGTCCTCCCTGCAGCACAGAGGATTTCAGCAGAGGAGTGTGCTGATCTTGTGGAGATCACAGGCTGAGAGTTACATAGTGGAAGGAGCAGGGTCCTCCCAGCAGCACAGATGATTTCAGGAGAGGAGTGTGCTGATCTTGTGGCGATCACAGGCTGAGAGTTACATAGTGGAAGGAGCAGGGTCCTCCCTGCAGCACAGAGTATTTCAGGAGAGGAGTGTGCTGATCTTGTGGAGGTCACAGGCTGAGAGTTACATAGTGGAAGGAGCAGGGTCCTCCCAGCAGCACAGAGGATTTCAGGAGAGGAGTGTGCTGATCTTGTGGCGATCACAGGCTGAGAGTTACATAGTGGAAGGAGCAGGGTCCTCCCTGCAGCACAGAGTATTTCAGGAGAGGAGTGTGCTGATCTTGTGGAGGTCACAGGCTGAGAGTTACGTAGTTGAAGGAGCAGAACCCACAGCAGCACAGAGGATTTGCGTCGGCCTGTCCAGTGGCGGTGCTGGGGTCTCCACTGTAGTCTGACTGTCTCTTCTTTCACTGTACAGAGGACATTGGTATTTCCTTGTGTCGGAGGCGGCTGGAGGAGGAGGAGGAGGAGGAGGAGAGCGCCCGGGCCTTGAGGTTCCAGCCATGGCCCACCTGAAGCGGAGCTGGGAAGAGGCCTGGTCGGAGGAGGAGTGGGATCGGGAGCACGGACTGTACAGCCTGCACCGGATGTTTGACATTGTGGGCACCCACCTGACGCACCGGGACGTGCGGGTCCTCTCCTTCCTCTTTGTGGACGTTATTGATGACTATGAGAGGGGCATGATCCGCAGCGGCCGGGACTTCTTGCTCGCTCTGGAGAGGCAGGGCCGCTGTGACGAGACCAACTTCCGTCAGGTTCTGCAGCTATTGAGGATCATCACCAGGCACGACCTGCTCCCCTACGTGACGCTGAAGAGGAGGAAGGCCGGTGAGTTCCCCCTCTTCTTAAGGTGGTGTGGCCCTTTTTACTTCTGCGGCCTAATCCAATTAACAAGCAGAGGTGATGGCGCCCTGCTTACCTACTGAAGGGGGCGCTTTGGGGTTCATTAGTCATAAAGGATGATGGGGGGAGGATGTGTAAGGAGCACAGTGCTGGTTATAACGTTAATTCTGCTTGCAGTACCTCAACTTGTCACCAGGTGGCGCTGCAGATTTTACTCCTTGCCAATAAATGTCCTCTTGCCCTGGTGTATCTTGCAGTTTGCCCGGATCTTGTAGATAAATACCTCGAGGAGACGTCCATTCACTACGTCACGCCGCGGACGCACAGCAGCGCAGAGCCGGGCACAGAACAGCCGCACACTACTGGTAAGACGCCGTTACTGCCGCCTGGCATTGTGTGATTCAGCACTGTATACCTAGATTTCTGACTCACTGAATTCTCCCCCAGCGATGCCGCATCATCCCATGGTCTGCTCCTCTCCCTCCGGACCCCAGATCTGCATAAAGAGACCTGGCCGGGGGCGACCACCCCTCAGCAGTCAGAGGAAGAGGAGGAAATCCATCACACCAGACCCCAAGGAGAAACAGACGTGCGGTAAGTCATTCCTTCAGAGCTGCATTCATAATTCTGCTGCTTCACTGTTTCTCATGTAATGCATTGAGGAACACGATGAGTAGTGGTGGGTATGCATTGGTAATGTGGCACCATGTGATTGGTTGACCACCATTAACCCCGCCTCTTTTCCCTCCCCCCCCCCCCCCTTCCCCCAGACATCCGGCTGCGGGTACGAGCAGAGTACTGCCAGCACGAAACGGCCCTTCAAGGAAACGTCTTCTCCAACAAGCAGGACCCTTTAGAACGACAGTTTGAACGTTTCAACCAGGCGAACACCATCTTAAAATCTAGGGACCTTGGCTCTATAATCTGCGACATCAAGTTCTCCGAGCTCACCTACCTGGACGCCTTCTGGCGCGACTACATCAACGGCTCGCTGCTGGAAGCGCTGAAAGGCGTCTTTATCACAGACTCGCTCAAGCAGGCGGTTGGCCACGAGGCTATCAAACTACTGGTCAACGTGGACGAGGAAGATTACGAAATTGGCCGCCAGAAACTGCTACGAAATTTAATAGTGCAAAGTTCCCTGTGACACCAAGGAAACCCCTTTAAGGATACGTCTGGCGCCGCTTAGCAAACATGGCGGCCGATCATCATGGATCCCCCTGAACCTCAATCTGTTATTTTTTTTTTTAATATATATATGTGTATATATATATATGATTAAAAATTGACAAAAAAAATGGAGCTCTATGAACCCAGGAGCGGTAAACACTGTGTGGCGGTGAGGTGCGCGCCCATCCCGCTGTGAATACTGCACCTATATCATAACAGTATATATATTTATGTACATATATAGATATATATAAAGCAGGACTATACATGTGGACTGGCATCCAATGTGCCCCGCCCCCTTCAGGTCACCTGATGTGGCACCTCCCCTGAGGAGCATTGAAATTTCAGTCAACCCGTATCGTGTGTTTGTATGTTTCGTGCACATTTTTATTTTATTTTTTTGACAAATTACAGTTCTCGTCCTTTTGGGGCGGAGAGGTCGTGTGTGGCCGCCGGATATTCGCCATTTTTTATTTTTTTTTCTATTTAGATAAAGCAAAGTTTCCAGCCTATTTTGTAGCAAAGCGCGGCCTTAATACCCAGTCACCATAGTCACCTCGTATTTGTGTGTCCTCCCTGCACCCAGGGGAGGGAATGTGTTACTGATCTGTTGTCTGTGGGGCGAGATTTCGGCGACCATGCACAATTCGATTTTGGGATATAGATCGGATTTAAAAAAAATTGCTAAAGTCAGAATTTTTTGTTTTTATGAGGTACAGTTTACATTCTTTGTGTCTTCACCCGTGTCATGACTATAAATGTTATATCATGTGTTTACCGGACGCAGAAATGGCTGCCATTTTTGTTTCAATACCCCCCTCCTCCCGAAACTGTGGGCACTTATTATTCGCAGCATATGTGACTCTGGAGTGTAGCCAGGACCCTGATCATCCCACCGGGGACGTCCTCGATGAAGATCTGATTGTACCGTGTGAGCGCACAATAAACGTTACCTAGAAATGGTGCCGTTCCTCCTCTGTGATGATCTGTCTCGTCAGTGTTACCGCTCCTTCTCTTACAGGAATCATTCAAAACGAGCAAAAATGGTTTTTGTTTTGATTATGAAAGAAATCGGAACAGAAAAAACGGCAAAAATTCCCACCGAGTTTTAAATATATATTTTTTTCTGCTCAGAAACTCCAAATAAACAATCACAAATGGTGGAATCCTGAAACCTGTATCACGGTGTTCTGTTATCCTGTACTCAGTTCTGTTTTTTTCTCCAGAGGAGGCAGTATTGTGTCGGTTATATACTTGGACATACAGTGGCATGCTTAAGTTTGGGCACCCCCTGGTCACAATCCTTGGGCCGTCTTACACACTTTGCTCGAGGGCTGAAATGATTACTTGAGTGAATCGAGGGCCATGGCAGAACCTTCAGGGGACTGCGAGGGCCATGGTAGAACCTTCAGCAGATCAGGGGACTGTGAGGGCCATGGTAGAACCTTCAGCAGATCAGGGGACTGCGAGGGCCATGGTAGAACCTCCATCAGATCAGGGGTCTGTGAGGGCCATGGTAGAACCTTCAGCAGATCAGGGGACTGCGAGGGCCATGGTAGAACCTTCAGCAGATCAGGGGGCTGTGAGGGCCATGGTAGAACCTTCAGCAGATCAGGGGACTGCGAGGGCCATGGTAGAACCTTCAGCAGATCAGGGGACTGCGAGGGCCATGGTAGAACCTTCAGCAGATCAGGGGACTGTGAGGGCCATGGTAAAACCTTCAGCAGATCGGGGACTGTGAGGGCCATGGTAAAACCTTCAGCAGATCAGTGGACTGCGAGGGCCATGGTAGAACCTTCAGCAGATCAGGGGGCTGTGAGGGCCATGGTAGAACCTTCAGCAGATCAGGGGACTGCGAGGGCCATGGTAGAACCTTCAGCAGATCAGGGGACTGTGAGGGCCATGGTAAAACCTTCAGCAGATCGGGGACTGTGAGGGCCATGGTAAAACCTTCAGCAGATCAGTGGACTGCGAGGGCCATGGTAGAACCTTCAGCAGATCAGGGGGCTGTGAGGGCCATGGTAGAACCTTCAGCAGATCAGGGGGCTGTGAGGGCCATGGTAGAACCTTCAGCAGATTAGGGGGCTGTGTGGGCCATGGTAGAACCTTCAGCAGATCAGGGGGCTGTGAGGGCCATGGTAGAACCTCCAGCTGGGCTGTTTGAGGTCGTCAGTTGTGGATTTTGAGGTATGTTTTTAAAGGGGTTCTGCAGTTTTTTAAACCGATGATCTATCCTTTGGATAGATCATCGGCATCTGATCGACGGGGGTCCGACACCCGGGACCCCTGCCGATCAGCTGTTTGAGAAGGCAGCGGAGTTGGCAGTAGCGCCGCGGCCTTCTCACTGTTTAACGCAGGCCCAGTGATGTCATGAGTAGTATCAATAGCCTGGGCAGGGCTAAGCTCCATTCAAGTGAACAGAGCTTAGCTCCGCCCAGGCCAATGATACTAATCGTGACATCACTGGGCAAGCGGTAAACAGCGAGAAGGCCGTAGCGCTACTGCCTTCTCCAACAGCTACCCGGGACCCCCGCCGATCAGATGCTGATGATCTAGCCAGAGGATAGATCATCGGTTTAAAAAAACTGCAGAACCCCTTTAAGATCGTTATCTATTTGTAGAAGCCATCCCATTTTATTTTTTTTTACAGTTTGTTTCTGGAATTTCATTGAATCCCTTCTTCCCTTTACCCGCGAAAGGTTCCCCGTGCCATCGGCTGCAACACAACCCCCAAGTATGATTGGAGAGGTCTTCTTTTCATGAAATTCTGGGCCCTTTTTTCTCCCAACATACCTTTGCTCGTTGTGGCCAGAGACTTCCATTTTACCCTCATTAGTCCACAGGAATTGTTTCTAAAATGCATGAGGCTTGTTTATATGTTCTTTTGCAGAATTTTGTGCTGAGGATGAAGGTCATATGTGTGCAGGTGTTGCTGAACAGTAGAACCATGTACCACAACTCCAGAGTCTGCTAAATCTTACTGAAGGTCTTTTGCAGTCAAGCGGGTTTTCTGATTTGCCTTTCTAGCAATCCTATAAGCAGATGTCTTGGTCTTCCAGCTCTTGTATCTTCTTCTTGCCTTCTCCTGCTTTGTGTGCCTCAGCTATTTTCATTGTCAGAGTGTTAAGTGGCTACTTAGAAGAACCTATGGCTGCTGTTCTGTAGGACAAGGATAGCGGAGTCTGGGTATTAATAAAGCTTTGAAAGTTTCATCACCTTTAGAACAAGTTTTAACCCTAACAGGTGACTTGAAGGGGTTGTCCGGGTTTAGAGCTGAACCCGAACATATCCCCATTTTCACCCAGGCAGCCCACCCTGACTTGAGCATCGGAGCAGTTAAAGCCTCCGCCCGGCAGTGTGTTATTGTAAATAAAAGAGCCCTTGCCCTGCCCATGAGATGCTCTGATGCTAACATCAGGGGGGGGCTGCCTGGGTGAAATTAGGGGTATGTCCGGGTTCAGCTCTGAACCTGGAAAACACCTTTAAGGTCTGAGACCTCAGTCAAAAAGTTATTTGAGCCCTCAAATCTCCTTGGGTTCTCATACTATTGCAACGTTCTCCAAACTTCTGTACTCTAAAATTGTGCAAAACCAAAATAATCCACTGATATTGCTTAAAATGCTGAAAAATGTTTTTCATCTTTTACTTTATGCCTTTTGGAGATCATTTCATCTTCAACTTGCTTAACTGTTCTCAGTACCAATAATTGTGACCAGGGGTGCCCAAACTGTTACATGCCACTGTAGGAGCGGTATTATAGCAGTTATATCCTTGTACATAGGAGGCAGTATTATAGTAGTTATATCCTTGTACATAGGAGCAGTATTATAGTAGTTATATTCTTGTACATAGGAGCAGTATTATAGCAGTTATATTCTTGTACATAGCAGTATTATAGTAGTTATATTCTTGTACATAGCAGTATTATAGTAGTTATATTCTTGTACATAGGAGCAGTATTATAGTAGTTATATTCTTGTACATAGGAGCAGTATTATAGTAGTTATATTCTTGTACATAGGAGCAGTATTATAGTAGTTATATTCTTGTACATAGGAGCAGTATTATAGTAGTTATATTCTTGTACATAGGAGGCAGTATTATAGTAGTTATATTCTTGTACATAGGAGCAGTATTATAGTAGTTATATTCTTGTACATAGGAGCAGTATTATAGTAGTTATATTCTTGTACATAGGAGCAGTATTATAGTAGTTATATTCTTGTACATAGGAGCAGTATTATAGTAGTTATATTCTTGTACATAGGAGGCAGTAATATAGTAGTTATATTCTTGTACATAGGAGGCAGTAATATAGTAGTTATATTCTTGTACATAGGAGGCAGTATTATAGTAGTTATATCCTTGTACATAGGAGGCAGTATTATAGTAGTTATATTCTTGTACATAGGAGCAGTATTATAGCAGTTATATTCTTGTACATAGGAGGCAGTATTATAGTAGTTATATTCTTGTACATAGGAGCAGTATTATAGTAGTTATATTCTTGTACATAGGAGCAGTATTATAGTAGTTATATTCTTGTACATAGGAGGCAGTATTATAGTAGTTATATTCTTGTACATAGGAGCAGTATTATAGTAGTTATATTCTTGTACATAGGAGCAGTATTATAGTAGTTATATTCTTGTACATAGGAGGCAGTATTATAGTAGTTATATTCTTGTACATAGGAGGCAGTATTATAGTAGTTATATTCTTGTACATAGGAGGCAGTATTATAGTAGTTATATTCTTGTACATAGGAGGCAGTATTATAGTAGTTATATTCTTGTACATAGGAGCAGTATGATAGTAGTTATATTCTTGTACATAGGAGGCAGTATTATAGTAGTTATATTCTTGTACATAGGAGCAGTATTATAGTAGTTATATTCTTGTACATAGGAGGCAGTATTATAGTAGTTATATTCTTGTACATAGGAGCAGTATTATAGTAGTTATATTCTTGTACATAGGAGCAGTATTATAGTAGTTATATTCTTGTACATAGGAGGCAGTATTATAGTAGTTATATTCTTGTACATAGGAGGCAGTATTATAGTAGTTATATTCTTGTACATAGGGGGGCAGTATTATAGTAGTTATATTCTTGTACATAGGGGGCAGTATTATAGTAGTTATATTCTTGTACATAGGGGGCAGTATTATAGTAGTTATATTCTTGTACATAGGAGGCAGTATTATAGTAGTTATATTCTTGTACATAGGAGGCAGTATTATAGTAGTTATATTCTTGTACATAGGAGGCAGTATTATAGTAGTTATATTCTTGTACATAGGAGGCAGTATTATAGTAGTTATATTCCTGTACATAGGAGGCAGTATTATAGTAGTTATATACTTGTACATAGGAGGCAGTATTATAGTAGTTATATTCTTGTACATAGGAGGCAGTATTATAGTAGTTATATTCTTGTACATAGGAGCAGTATTATAGTAGTTATATTCTTGTACATAGGAGCAGTATTATAGTAGTTATATTCTTGTACATAGGAGGCAGTATTATAGTAGTTATATTCTTGTACATAGGAGCAGTATTATAGTAGTTATATTCTTGTACATAGGAGGCAGTAATATAGTAGTTATATTCTTGTACATAGGAGGCAGTAATATAGTAGTTATATTCTTGTACATAGGAGGCAGTATTATAGTAGTTATATCCTTGTACATAGGAGGCAGTATTATAGTAGTTATATTCTTGTACATAGGAGGCAGTATTATAGTAGTTATATTCTTGTACATAGGAGGCAGTATTATAGTAGTTATATTCTTGTACATAGGAGCAGTATTATAGTAGTTATATTCTTGTACATAGGAGGCAGTATTATAGTAGTTATATTCTTGTACATAGGAGGCAGTATTATAGTAGTTATATTCTTGTACATAGGAGGCAGTATTATAGTAGTTATATTCTTGTACATAGGAGCAGTATTATAGTAGTTATATTCTTGTACATAGGAGGCAGTATTATAGTAGTTATATTCTTGTACATAGGAGGCAGTATTATAGTAGTTATATTCTTGTACATAGGAGCAGTATTATAGTAGTTATATTCTTGTACATAGGAGGCAGTATTATAGTAGTTATATTCTTGTACATAGGAGGCAGTATTATAGTAGTTATATTCTTGTACATAGGGGGCAGTATTATAGTAGTTATATTCTTGTACATAGGGGGCAGTATTATAGTAGTTATATTCCTGTACATAGGAGGCAGTATTATAGTAGTTATATACTTGTACATAGGAGGCAGTATTATAGTAGTTATATTCTTGTACATAGGAGCAGTATTATAGTAGTTATATTCTTGTACATAGCAGTATTATAGTAGTTATATTCCTGTACATAGGAGCAGTATTATAGTAGTTATATTCTTGTACATAGGAGCAGTATTATAGTAGTTATATTCTTGTACATAGGAGCAGTATTCTAGTAGTTATATTCTTGTACATAGTAGTAGTATTATAGTAGTTATATTCTTGTACATAGGAGGCAGTATTATAGTAGTTATATTCTTGTACATATGAGCAGTATTATAGTAGTTATATTCTTGTACATAGGAGGCAGTATTATAGTAGTTATATTCTTGTACATAGGAGGCAGTATTATAGTAGTTATATTCTTGTACATAGGAGCAGTATTATAGTAGTTATATTCTTGTACATAGGAGGCAGTATTATAGTAGTTATATTCTTGTACATAGGAGGCAGTATTATAGTAGTTATATTCTTGTACATAGGAGCAGTATTATAGTAGTTATATTCTTGTACATAGGAGGCAGTATTATAGTAGTTATATCCTTGTACATAGGAGCAGTATTATAGTAGTTATATTCTTGTACATAGGAGCAGTATTATAGCAGTTATATTCTTGTACATAGCAGTATTATAGTAGTTATATTCTTGTACATAGCAGTATTATAGTAGTTATATTCTTGTACATAGGAGCAGTATTATAGTAGTTATATTCTTGTACATAGGAGCAGTATTATAGTAGTTATATTCTTGTACATAGGAGCAGTATTATAGTAGTTATATTCTTGTACATAGGAGCAGTATTATAGTAGTTATATTCTTGTACATAGGAGGCAGTATTATAGTAGTTATATTCTTGTACATAGGAGCAGTATTATAGTAGTTATATTCTTGTACATAGGAGCAGTATTATAGTAGTTATATTCTTGTACATAGGAGCAGTATTATAGTAGTTATATTCTTGTACATAGGAGCAGTATTATAGTAGTTATATTCTTGTACATAGGAGGCAGTAATATAGTAGTTATATTCTTGTACATAGGAGGCAGTAATATAGTAGTTATATTCTTGTACATAGGAGGCAGTATTATAGTAGTTATATCCTTGTACATAGGAGGCAGTATTATAGTAGTTATATTCTTGTACATAGGAGCAGTATTATAGCAGTTATATTCTTGTACATAGGAGGCAGTATTATAGTAGTTATATTCTTGTACATAGGAGCAGTATTATAGTAGTTATATTCTTGTACATAGGAGCAGTATTATAGTAGTTATATTCTTGTACATAGGAGGCAGTATTATAGTAGTTATATTCTTGTACATAGGAGCAGTATTATAGTAGTTATATTCTTGTACATAGGAGCAGTATTATAGTAGTTATATTCTTGTACATAGGAGGCAGTATTATAGTAGTTATATTCTTGTACATAGGAGGCAGTATTATAGTAGTTATATTCTTGTACATAGGAGGCAGTATTATAGTAGTTATATTCTTGTACATAGGAGGCAGTATTATAGTAGTTATATTCTTGTACATAGGAGCAGTATGATAGTAGTTATATTCTTGTACATAGGAGGCAGTATTATAGTAGTTATATTCTTGTACATAGGAGCAGTATTATAGTAGTTATATTCTTGTACATAGGAGGCAGTATTATAGTAGTTATATTCTTGTACATAGGAGCAGTATTATAGTAGTTATATTCTTGTACATAGGAGCAGTATTATAGTAGTTATATTCTTGTACATAGGAGGCAGTATTATAGTAGTTATATTCTTGTACATAGGAGGCAGTATTATAGTAGTTATATTCTTGTACATAGGGGGGCAGTATTATAGTAGTTATATTCTTGTACATAGGGGGCAGTATTATAGTAGTTATATTCTTGTACATAGGGGGCAGTATTATAGTAGTTATATTCTTGTACATAGGAGGCAGTATTATAGTAGTTATATTCTTGTACATAGGAGGCAGTATTATAGTAGTTATATTCTTGTACATAGGAGGCAGTATTATAGTAGTTATATTCTTGTACATAGGAGGCAGTATTATAGTAGTTATATTCCTGTACATAGGAGGCAGTATTATAGTAGTTATATACTTGTACATAGGAGGCAGTATTATAGTAGTTATATTCTTGTACATAGGAGGCAGTATTATAGTAGTTATATTCTTGTACATAGGAGCAGTATTATAGTAGTTATATTCTTGTACATAGGAGCAGTATTATAGTAGTTATATTCTTGTACATAGGAGGCAGTATTATAGTAGTTATATTCTTGTACATAGGAGCAGTATTATAGTAGTTATATTCTTGTACATAGGAGGCAGTAATATAGTAGTTATATTCTTGTACATAGGAGGCAGTAATATAGTAGTTATATTCTTGTACATAGGAGGCAGTATTATAGTAGTTATATCCTTGTACATAGGAGGCAGTATTATAGTAGTTATATTCTTGTACATAGGAGGCAGTATTATAGTAGTTATATTCTTGTACATAGGAGGCAGTATTATAGTAGTTATATTCTTGTACATAGGAGCAGTATTATAGTAGTTATATTCTTGTACATAGGAGGCAGTATTATAGTAGTTATATTCTTGTACATAGGAGGCAGTATTATAGTAGTTATATTCTTGTACATAGGAGGCAGTATTATAGTAGTTATATTCTTGTACATAGGAGCAGTATTATAGTAGTTATATTCTTGTACATAGGAGGCAGTATTATAGTAGTTATATTCTTGTACATAGGAGGCAGTATTATAGTAGTTATATTCTTGTACATAGGAGCAGTATTATAGTAGTTATATTCTTGTACATAGGAGGCAGTATTATAGTAGTTATATTCTTGTACATAGGAGGCAGTATTATAGTAGTTATATTCTTGTACATAGGGGGCAGTATTATAGTAGTTATATTCTTGTACATAGGGGGCAGTATTATAGTAGTTATATTCCTGTACATAGGAGGCAGTATTATAGTAGTTATATACTTGTACATAGGAGGCAGTATTATAGTAGTTATATTCTTGTACATAGGAGCAGTATTATAGTAGTTATATTCTTGTACATAGCAGTATTATAGTAGTTATATTCCTGTACATAGGAGCAGTATTATAGTAGTTATATTCTTGTACATAGGAGCAGTATTATAGTAGTTATATTCTTGTACATAGGAGCAGTATTCTAGTAGTTATATTCTTGTACATAGTAGTAGTATTATAGTAGTTATATTCTTGTACATAGGAGGCAGTATTATAGTAGTTATATTCTTGTACATATGAGCAGTATTATAGTAGTTATATTCTTGTACATAGGAGGCAGTATTATAGTAGTTATATTCTTGTACATAGGAGGCAGTATTATAGTAGTTATATTCTTGTACATAGGAGCAGTATTATAGTAGTTATATTCTTGTACATAGGAGGCAGTATTATAGTAGTTATATTCTTGTACATAGGAGGCAGTATTATAGTAGTTATATTCTTGTACATAGGAGCAGTATTATAGTAGTTATATTCTTGTACATAGGAGGCAGTATTATAGTAGTTATATTCTTGTACATAGGAGGCAGTATTATAGTAGTTATATTCTTGTACATAGGAGCAGTATTATAGTAGTTATATTCTTGTACATAGGAGCAGTATTATAGTAGTTATATTCTTGTACATAGTAGTAGTATTATAGTAGTTATATTCTTGTACATAGGAGGCAGTATTATAGTAGTTATATTCTTGTACATATGAGCAGTATTATAGTAGTTATATTCTTGTACATAGGAGGCAGTATTATAGTAGTTATATTCTTGTACATAGGAGCAGTATTATAGTAGTTATATTCTTGTACATAGGAGCAGTATTATAGTAGTTATATTCTTGTACATAGGAGGCAGTATTATAGTAGTTATATTCTAGTACATAGGAGGCAGTATTATAGTAGTTATATTCTTATACATAGGAGGCAGTATTATAGTAGTTATATTCTTGTACATAGGAGCAGTATTATAGTAGTTATATTCTTGTACATAGGGAGCAGTATTATAGTAGTTATATTCTTGTACATAGGAGCAGTATTATAGTAGTTATATTCTTGTATATAGGAGCAGTATTATAGTAGTTATATTCTTGTACATAGGAGCAGTATTATAGTAGCTATATTCTTGTACATAGGAGCAGTATTATAGTAGTTATATTCTTGTACATAGGAGCAGTATTATAGTAGTTATACCCTTGTACATAGGAGCAGTATTATAGTAGTTATATTCCTGTACATAGGAGCAGTATTATAGTAGTTATATTCTTGTACATAGGAGGCAGTATTATAGTAGTTATATTCCTGTACATAGGAGGCAGTATTATAGTAGTTATATTCCTGTACATAGGAGCAGTATTATAGTAGTTATATCCTTGTACATAGGAGGCAGTATTATAGTAGTTATATTCTTGTACATAGGAGCAGTATTATAGTAGTTATATTCTTGTACATAGGAGGCAGTATTATAGTAGTTATATTCTTGTACATAGGAGCAGTATTATAGTAGTTATATTCTTGTACATAGGAGCAGTATTATAGTAGTTATATTCGTGTACAGAGGAGCAGTATTATAGTAGTTATATTCTTGTACATAGGAGCAGTATTATAGTAGTTATATACTTGTACATAGGAGCAGTATTATAGTAGTTATATTCTTGTACATAGGAGCAGTATTATAGTAGTTATATTCTTGTACATAGGAGCAGTATTATAGTAGTTATATTCTTGTACATAGGGGGCAGTATTATAGTAGTTATATTCCTGTACATAGGAGCAGTATTATAGTAGTTATATTCTTGTACATAGGGGGCAGTATTATAGAAGTTATACTAATCCCAGCCAGCTCTAGCGGTGCGATAAGCTCAGGTGTAGGAGATCCCTTTGTATAATCCCCTACAGAAATTAAGTCCAATTTGAAATCAAGAAATCCATTTATTTCGTCTCCATCCATCCTGTGCACAGATTACGGTGTCCATTATTATGTTTTGATCATCAGTGCTCCGGTGTCCACCATACTGGTGTATTATTCAGCTGGTGTCTTCTGGGTGATGGCGCTGTATAGGTCAGAGCGGCGGTGACTCCGTACCGGCATCTCCCTCCGCACCCGCTGAAGATACAGCAGGTCGATCTCTGCATAGCACATTCCCGTCCCATCTGTGCACTGCGCTATGACCACCCCCCACGGATCTACAACCATGGCATGGCCAAAGGAGGTTCTGCGTTGGTTGTGAGCACCAGTCTGTGCCGCTGCCACCACGTAGCATTGGTTTTCTATGGCGCGGGCTCGCAGTAACACCTGCAGGGTAGAGGATGGGATGAGTATCACACTGTATCTAAGCACTGAAGCATTCCTGATTAGACTGACCTCCCAGTGCGCCAGCCCAGTGGTAACGGTAAAGGCCGAGGGGTACGTGAGAATTTCCGCTCCTTCCCTGGATAACGCCAAAGACATCTCTGGAAACCGCAGATCGTAGCAAACCGCGAGACCAACCTACAGAAGAAGCCAAAAAGCAATCCTTTGTAACCTTTATTTTTCAACGCCTCTGCTTGCTGCCAGTGAATGGTTACACCTAATACTTCTCACAGCTGAGGGTTTGTTACAATACCCTGTGAGATCAGCCAGTCTAGCCCAACAGACTGGAGAGATTAGTGCTGAGTTTAGATGGCATGTAACTGTAACAACCCTTCAGCTGTGAACAGTATTCTGTCCCTGGGAGGTTTGGCTTGGATTGACGCCATTCGGTGAGATCCTCTCGGTGCAGCAGTCGTGACTTTGTGTTGCTCTGAGTTTAGGCCTTGCCATTGTCCTCTCTTTACCTTCCCCCCCGGGGTGCTGACAGGTGGTACGATTTCAGCTCCGGGGACGGTGAATGCGCTCTCCCTCAGGGTGACGCCACTCTGCAGCTCCACGTCAAACAGGTGGGTTTTACGATAGACGGATATGACGTGTCCTGCCCCAAAACACAAAGGCACAGGATTTACCGATCATTACTCCACACACATCCAGAGCTGCACGCATCGTACAACCACAATGCAGTGCAGCTCTGGATGTGATGAGAGTAGAACTCAGTATCCGGCAGTAGAGTTTCTACCTGCAGCATCCAGGATAACATGGGAGTTGGAGATCCTCCGATCCTTGTCCCAGTCGGATCCCTTCTCATGAAATCCTCCGAGAGAAAGCCAGACGCCGCAATCTCTGTAGAAAGACAGCCCACAATGGAACTGCGAATGCAGCTTTAGACGTGACTGGAGTATATGACTTGTGAATGCAGCTTTAGACATGACTGGAGTATATGAACTGTATGCAGCTTTAGATATTACTGGAGTATATGAATTGTGAATGCAGATGTGGACATAGGAGTATATGGATTGTGAATGCAGCTTTAGATATGACTGGAGTAAATGACTTGTGAATGCAGCTTTAGACATGACTGGAGTATATGGATTGTGAATGCAGCTTTGGACATGACTGGAGTATATGGATTGTGAATGCAGCTTTGGACATGACTGGAGTATATGGATTGTGAATGCAGCTTTCGACATGACTGGAGTATATGACTTGTGAATGCAGCTTTGGACATGACTGGAGTTTATGGATTGTGAATGCAGCTTTGGACATGACTGGAGTATATGACTTGTGAATGCAGTTTTGGACATGACTGGAGTATATGAATTGTATGCAGCTTTAGACATGACTGGAGTATATGGATTGTGAATGCAGCTTTAGACATGACTGGAGTATATGACTTGTGAATGCAGCTTTGGACATGACGGGAGTATATGGAATGTTAATGCAGCTTTGGACATGACTGGAGTATATGGATTGTGAATGCAGCTTTGGACATGACTGGAGTATATGGATTGTGAATGCAGCTTTGGACATGACTGGAGTATATGACTTGTGAATGCAGCTTTGGACATGACTGGAGTATATGGATTGTGAATGCAGCTTTGGACATGACTGGAGTATATGGATTGTGAATGCAGCTTTGGACATGACTGGAGTATATGACTTGTGAATGCAGTTTTGGACATGACTGGAGTATATGAACTGTATGCAGCTTTAGACATGACTGGAGTATATGGATTGCGAATGCAGCTTTAGACATGACTGGAGTATATGACTTGTGAATGCAGCTTTGGACATGATGGGAGTATATGACTTGTGAATGCAGTTTTGGACATGACTGGAGTATATGAACTGTATGCAGCTTTAGACATGACTGGAGTATATGGAATGTTAATGCAGCTTTGGACATGACTGGAGTATATGGATTGTGAATGCAGCTTTGGACATGACTGGAGTATATGGATTGTGAATGCAGCTTTGGACATGACTGGAGTATATGGATTGTGAATGCAGCTTTAGACATGACTGGAGTATATGGATTGTGAATGCCGCTTTGGACATGACTGGAGTATATGGATTGTGAATGCAGCTTTGGACATGACTGGAGTATATGACTTGTGAATGCAGCTTTGGACATGACTGGAGTATATGGATTGTGAATGCAGCTTTAGACATGACTGGAGTATATGGATTGTGAATGCAGCTTTGAATGTGACGGTAGCCAACACTAAACAGTCAGAGGCCCGGCCTCCGTAGACCAGGCCCCGCTCTCCACCCGCCTCACCTGGCCAGGCCGCTATAGCGCTGTATGAGGTCCCCCTGTAGGGTCTCTGCCAGGCTGAGGGTCTCCTCTGTGCTGCTGCCAATATAATCAAACGCCTCGGGGAGGAAGACCATGCAGGCGCGGCGAGCGGCGGCCTCCTGGATGAGCCGTGAACACGTGGAGAAATTCTTCTCTTTATCCGAGGTGGACGTCACCTGACAGACGGCGATCAGCGGCTTCGGGGCTTCGGCCGAGGACGACATCTTTTGGAACCTGCACCGATAACAGGAGGGTCAGTGACAGGGTCCTCGTTACACTGAGGGGGGACTTAAAGGGATGTCAGTGACAGGGTCCTCGTTACACTGAGGGGGGACTTAAAGGGATGTCAGTGACAGGGTCCTCGTTACACTGAGGGGGGACTTAAAGGGATGTCAGTGACAGGGTCCTCGTTACACTGAGGGGGGACTTAAAGGGATGTCAGTGACAGGGTCCTCGTTACACTGAGGGGGGACTTAGAGGGATGTCAGTGACAGAGTCCTCGTTACACTGAGGGGGGACTTAAAGGGATGTCAGTGACAGGGTCCTCGTTACACTGAGGGGGGACTTAAAGGGATGTCAGTGACAGGGTCCTCGTTACACTGAGGGGGGACTTAAAGGGATGTCAGTGACAGGGTCCTCGTTACACTGAGGGGGGACTTAAAGGGATGTCAGTGACAGGGTCCTCGTTACACTGAGGGGGGACTTAAAGGGATGTCAGTGACAGGGTCCTCGTTACACTGAGGGGGGACTTAGAGGGATGTCAGTGACAGGGTCCTCGTTACACTGAGGGGGGACTTAAAGGGATGTCAGTGACAGAGTCCTCGTTACACTGAGGGGGGACTTAAAGGGATGTCAGTGACAGGGTCCTCGTTATACTGAGGGGGGACTTAAAGGGATGTCAGTGACAGAGTCCTTGTTACACTGAGGGGGGACTTAAAGGGATGTCAGTGACAGGGTCCTCGTTACACTGAGGGGGGACTTAAAGGGATGTCAGTGACAGAGTCCTTGTTACACTGAGGGGGGACTTAAAGGGATGTCAGTGACAGAGTCCTTATTACACTGAGGGGGGACTTAAAGGGATGTCAGTGACAGGATCCTCGTTACACTGAGGGGGGACTTAGAGGGATGTCAGTGACAGGGTCCTCGTTACACTGAGGGGGGACTTAGAGGGATGTCAGTGACAGGGTCCTCGTTACACTGAGGGGGGACTTAAAGGGATGTCAGTGACAGGGTCCTCGTTACACTGAGGGGGGACTTAAAGGGATGTCAGTGACAGAGTCCTCGTTACACTGAGGGGGGACTTAAAGGGATGTCAGTGACAGGGTCCTCGTTACACTGAGGGGGGACTTAAAGGGATGTCAGTGACAGAGTCCTTGTTACACTGAGGGGGGACTTAAAGGGATGTCAGTGACAGGGTCCTCGTTACACTGAGGGGGGACTTAAAGGGATGTCAGTGACAGAGTCCTTATTACACTGAGGGGGGACTTAAAGGGATGTCAGTGACAGGATCCTCGTTACACTGAGGGGGGACTTAGAGGGATGTCAGTGACAGAGTCCTCGTTACACTGAGGGGGGACTTAGAGGGATGTCAGTGACAGAGTCCTCGTTACACTGAGGGGGGACTTAGAGGGATGTCAGTGACAGGGTCCTCGTTACACTGAGGGGGGACTTAGAGGGATGTCAGTGACAGGGTCCTCGTTACACTGAGGGGGGACTTAAAGGGATGTCAGTGACAGAGTCCTCGTTACACTGAGGGGGGACTTAGAGGGATGTCAGTGACAGGGTCCTCGTTACACTGAGGGGGGACTTAAAGGGATGTATGTAAGTGACAGGGTCCTCGTTACACTGAGGGGGGACTTAAAGGGATGTCAGTGACAGAGTCCTTGTTACACTGAGGGGGGACTTAAAGGGATGTCAGTGACAGGATCCTCGTTACACTGAGGGGGGACTTAGAGGGATGTCAGTGACAGAGTCCTTGTTACACTGAGGGGGGACTTAGAGGGATGTCAGTGACAGAGTCCTCGTTACACTGAGGGGGGACTTAAAGGGATGTCAGTGACAGAGTCCTCGTTACACTGAGGGGGGACTTAGAGGGATGTCAGTGACAGAGTCCTTATTACACTGAGGGGGGACTTAGAGGGATGTCAGTGACAGGGTCCTCGTTACACTGAGGGGGGACTTAGAGGGATGTCAGTGACAGGGTCCTCGTTACACTGAGGGGGGACTTAGAGGGATGTCAGTGACAGAGTCCTCGTTACACTGAGGGGGGACTTAGAGGGATGGCTCGGTTCATACAGTCACTGGACAGAAGCACAGCTCCTCCTGTACAGCGCTGCTCTGGGCACTAATAATAGACGATGTGATATCCCATGCCGGAGAACTGTGACAACTGTCTACAGCTCCGCCCCTGCCTATAGGCTCCGCCCCTGCTTATGCACTCAGTCAATTGACAAAGACATAGCTTCCGGCCCACTACAAGTCCCAGCAAGTCCTCCACTCCACACTGAGACTAATGGTCCATCACAGACTTGAAACTATATACTTTATAAGGAGTAAACAGACCCCGCCTCTTTCAGGGTCACAAACCCAAATATAGGCAAAAGACATGACGTCACTCACCAGAACCCTGCGGTGACGCTCACTGTGCGCCCCAGCGGCCGCCACCCGCCCCACATCCGCCTCTTTCCCTCACTCAATATGACTGCACGAGCGGGACCGGAAGTCACGTGACTGTCAGAGCTTCCGGTGTGCGGCGCAACGGCTCTCAGCGAGAAGAGAAGGAAGATGGCGTCAGCGGCGGCCAAGCAGATAGCGGCGGAGCAGGTGCCTCATCCTCTGTACATATAGATATATATATATACTGTATGGAGACCAACCCGCCCGCCCGCTAATGTCACGTGTCCCGGGGCCCCGCCCTCTAGACAGTTTGTGTGTGTCAAGCACATGTCTGATGTCTCATCCTGCAGCTTCATAACCTCCTGTGTCCTGTAATGTCATACAGAGAGATGACGTCAGTGGTGTAATATGGGTCTTATATGTGGAGAGCGGTGATGTCACTGATGTAATATATCACTTATATGTGGAGAACTGTGATGTCACTGATGTAATATATCATTATATGTGGAGAACTGTGATGTCACTGATGTAATATATCATTATATATGGAGAGCGGTGATGTCTCTGATGTAATATATCATGATATGTGGAGAGCGGTGATGTCACTGATGTAATATATCACCTATATGTGGAGAGCGGTGATGTCACTGATGTAATATATCACTTATATGTGGAGAGCGGTGATGTCACTGATGTAATATATCATATGTGGAGAGCTGTTATGTCACTGATGTAATATATCACCTATATGTAGACAGCGGTGATGTCACTGATGTAATATATCATTATATGTGGAGAGCGGTGATGTCACTGATGTAATATATCATTATATGTGGAGAGCTGTGATGTCACTGATGTAATATATCATTATATGTGGAGAGCTGTGATGTCACTGATGTAATATATCATGATATGTGGAGAGCGGTGATGTCACTGATGTAATATATCATTATATATGGAGAGCGGTGATGTCACTGATGTAATATATCATGATATGTGGAGAGCGGTGATGTCACTGATGTAATATATCATATGTGGAGAGCGGTGATGTCACTGATGTAATATATCATGATATGTGGAGAGCGGTGATGTCACTGATGTAATATATCATGATATGTGGAGAGCGGTGATGTTACTGATGTAATATTACACCTATATGTGGAGAGCGGTGATGTCACTGATGTAATATATCATTATATGTGGAGAGCTGTGATGTCACAGGCAAATTGCGGATCCACAACACACCCGCCCGGCACCCCCTATAGAAATGTCCATTCTTGTCCGCAAGCTGCGGACAAGAATAGGACATGTTCTATCTTTTGCGGACCTGAAGATCGGGGCCGGACAGCACACTGTGTGGTGTCCGCATCCATTCCGTCCCCATAGAAAATGAATGGGTCCGCACCCGTTCCGCAAAATTGCGGAACGGATGCGGACGTGTGAATGGAGCCTAAATACTTGGAGTTTTTGCAGTGTCGTGATCTCCTTTTATTTCTGCTCCTTCAGGTGGTGGCCGGGTTCAATCGCCTCAGGCAAGAACAGAGAGGGTTAGCATCCAAGGCGGCGGAGCTGGAGATGGAGTTAAATGAACACACGTGAGTACAGTAGACATATTTCGGTGATGTCACCAGTGAATGGAGAGGTGGCATTCTGAATGAAGTCACCGTGTGTCTGTTGACTTCAGTTGACCCTTTGTTTCCCTGCTCCGCAGACTGGTGATTGACACTCTGAAGGACGTGGATCAGAGCAGGAAGTGTTATCGTATGGTCGGAGGGGTGTTGGTGGAGCGGACAGTGAAGGAAGTTCTTCCAGCTTTAGAGAACAATAAGGAACAGGTAAGGATCATTGTCCTCATCGTCTCTGACCTGCTGGGCTTTGTGGTCTCACAGATCATTATTAGCAGTAACTGTAATCAATCTCACGGCAGATCAATAATATCATTGAGACGCTGAGCACACAGCTGCAGGCCAAGGGGCGCGAGCTGAACGAGTATCGGGAAAAACATAACATCCGTCTCATGGGCGAGGATGACCAGAAGCCACCCAAGGAGAACGGAGATGGACCTGGGAGCAAACAAAGCTCTGCTGGCGTCTTGGTGTCCTGATCTCCCCTGGTATTGGCCATCTTTATCTCTTATTTAATGGAGGACTGATTGGAGACCTTCTGCTGGTAACGCTGACTCTTGCCTCCAATCTGTGCTCTTCACAAATCGGGTCACTTTTCATCAAAGCCATCAGATTCAGAACGATCCATGGTGTTCACGTTGGGCATGTCGACAGTTTTTTGTTTTTCCTTTGATAAATAAAGTTATTTGTTGTTCCAGTTACAGGATGTCTATACTTTATTATCCCTGCATTAAACACTCATCAACCTAAACAGTCGAGGGTTGATCCAAAACTAGCCTGGAATGGTAAGGAGGACAGAGATCCTGGTAGAACGTCCTGCAGATAACAGCAGCTCCACAATGAGAATCGGCAGCTCCGGGGCTTCTTGCCCTGGTGGCTGGGGTAGGTTATTTTGTTGACTAACCTTTGAGGCTACTGCCCCTTCCCCTTGAGCGGTGGAGGCATGGACTCTACGAGACCTCTGAGGTGTCCTGTGTATTTGGCATCTGTTATCTTCCCAGGTAAGTGACGCACATGCATCCCCATGATGTAAGGCGGTTCCTCAGACCAGGCCTCTTCCATGGTTCCGTTCTGATGCTCCTGTGCCCATTGTAGGTCGTTTAGAGATAGGCAGAGGTCAGCATGTGCACGATGACTGGTCAGTAGCTACAAAGCCTCATACAGCCTGACACCTTCTATCATCAGCAGCAGATTGTACTGCAGTAGCTCTATGGTCGGACCACACGGCTAGCCTTCACTGGCCCCATATCAATGAGAGGGCCCATCAGGCTGTCAATGGTTCACTAGTTAACCTCTCTTGGAGCAGTAGTGTTAAAAAAAATACTAGTGAGCTTAAAAAAGCAAATAAATTGCTAAATCATAACTTTCATTTCTGCAAATGCGTTGGAAAAATGTAAAGTATAAACCGAAAACGTGTCTGAGCTTTTACTTTCCTCTGGATGACTGAACTGATATTTGGTGGCAGAGCCAACGTTTCTGAGAACTGCTTGACGTTGGTGCTTCTGGCCCCACTGAACAGGTCTCCGGTCCTGGACGATTCCATTCCATTTTGGGTCTTTTACCTAGTAAACCACATTTTTGATGATTGGGCGGCCCCTCCATTACCTCAGTCCTGTTTGTCGGTAACCAGGATGCCGTTCCCTCACTGGTGAGTTCTGGGTCATTGTTGCCCATTTCAGGGTCGTTTCTTCTTCAGCACAGGGCAGCATGATCCTCTCCAGTATTCTGATATATTCACACTGATCGCTAACCCCATGGTCTGAGAGACATCCCCATATCCTGACCCTTCCCCCGCGTTACTATCTTCATAGTGTACTGTGGCTTGAATTCGGTGGACTCCTGACCTACTGTCTGCGGCCACTGCTTTCATCAGGTCACAAAATGCTGTGCCATCTCTCTTTGGGCCAATCACTGTGTTCCTGGACAAATTGTAACCATTCAGGACATGTCTTTTTTGGGGGGATTTTGCAGGAAGTTCTTGCTGGTGACTTGGCTTCACTTCATCGTCTTCTGACTGTAGCAGGAATCACTGGTGACTTCAGATCTTCTCTCATCTTTCTGGAGGGGGATCATTGGTTGAGACTTGGCCATTTTGGCTATTCTTCCATCCATTCGATCTGTAGTTCCCGCCTCCTTCCGCGTCTTTAAAGTTTTGGTAATAATTCGCTGCACTTCTCTATGTTTTTCCCTCTTCAATCCACTTGTTAAACAAAGTTCTTCATCAGAACAAAGTCTGGACCGACCCATTTCCCCCAGTACTACAGAAGGAAAGGCATTATAGCCAACATGTGCAACATCTGCCGCCCTCCTACCTTAACTAAGGGCCAGAATTAACCCCTGATATTCCACATGAATGTCCTGATTGTTGGTTGTCTCTTGTTTTTTTTATCTACTCCACTTACAAGTGAATGATTTACTCTGTAGAGTGAGTGATCAGGTTGATGTTGGAGGCTTCAATCTGCTGTACTTACCGCCACATACCGGGAACCAGGGCTGTGGAGTCGGTAGATAAATGCTCCGACTCCTCAGTTTTTGGTAATTCCGACTCCTCTGTATTTAATATGCAAATGTGTTTTATACATTCCTTGAAGGAAAGAAAGGCCACATACGTGTCATTACCACAGAACTACTGGCCAGGAAGCTGCTGCCTTCTCCTTTGTGCTGATCTTCTGCTGAAGATAGGGCAGTGGGGGGATCCAGGAAGGGGCATTTATTGTAAAAACCTGATTTCCCCAGTAGAATCCCACAGTCATGTTTAAAGTTTAAGCTACAATCTGAGTTTACAGGTTTTATAGCCTTAGCTGAAGGACAGTAGTGTTTCCAGCTTCAGTCTTGAGCTATTGACCATCCATTCCCTTCACTGATACAAGTGTCTCTAGTCCTTCAAAAAACATATTTACTTAATCAGTTATCAGTGAGAGGCGAGGTTACCCATGGACGCTGCGTTCCCTGTAACACCGGAAAGTATAAGTATTGCCGCTCCTCGTGCGTTGCGTGCCATATAGTGAAGCATATGAAAAGCTTCTTCACGGTCACTTAACGTGTTCGTTTTGCAGTAACGTGACGCACTGCGTGCATTGGCCTTTATTCTTACAGTAGCGAAGTACCGTATTTTTCGCAAAAGTGGGGGGAAAAATAGCAGTGCGTCTTATGGGGCGAATGCTGCGACCGTCCGGTGAATAGGCTGAGAGGGAGGAGGGGCTGGGGGCCGGCATCTGTTTCTGTAATGGCAGCGGGGCCCGGTGCAGTCACTG
The DNA here is from genome assembly GCF_905171765.1 of Bufo bufo. Taxonomy (NCBI): domain Eukaryota; kingdom Metazoa; phylum Chordata; class Amphibia; order Anura; family Bufonidae; genus Bufo; species Bufo bufo. Next base: position 99,321,849 of record NC_053399.1, read on the forward strand.
TATTCTACTACACCGGGCCCCGCTCACTGTAGTATACGGTAATCATATCTAACTTGTGGGTATTGTTAAAGTATTCCAATCATCTTAAATCTAGCGCTGTACTACTTACTACTGACTTCTTGGCAGTCAGGAGGCCGGTGGGCGCTCGTAGCGTAGCTCACTACGTCACGCGCCCACTTTATGAATGAAGCAGGCACCGGGCCCTCTGCCATTACAGAAACAGATGCCGACCCCCATTCACTACACAGGGACACTGTTATGGGGGGGATCCATGCATGACACACAAGATAAGATGCTATATATGTGCCACCCACAGATGCCCCCATAACAGTGCCACCCACAGATGCCTTCCATAACAGTGCCACCCACAGATGCCCCCATAACAGTGCCACCCACAGATGCCTTCCATAACAGTGCCACCCACAGATGCCTTCCATAACAGTGCCACCCACAGATGCCCCCATAACAGTGCCACCCACAGATGCCTTCCATAACAGTGCCACCCACAGATGCCCCCATAATAGTGCCACCCACAGACCACTATTAGTTCAAAAGCACACCTTTTGGTTAAAAATATTTATTTTCTTATTTTCCGCCTCAAAAACCTAGGTATGGTTACCTACGGTAATTAATTATAACTTTTTGTGAATTGGGACATTTAAACTTGCTTTTTTTTATTTTTTATTCCAATTTAAATCTAGTAGGAGTCGGTTAATTTTTTCCCGACTCCAGGTACCCAAAATTGCCTCCAACTGGCCATTCTTGAGATGCGCTGCCCCAGTCGTGTACATTACACCGTTCGGCCCAGAGTCGCTCAGATCTCTACACTTGCATATCTTTCCTTATCAAACACGTCAAGATCCGAGTGTCCACTTGCTGCCTGATACATGATGAAGTAATCAATGGACGTCCGTGGTTTTATGGTGTGGCTCAGTGGTCGGCAAAGTGCGGCTCGCAAGCCACAAGTGGCTCTTTAGACCCTTCAATGCGGCTCTTTGGTGCGGGCTCCCACGCAGTGGCCCACATGCAGGGGTCGCAGTTGCGACCGGGCCCGGCACTCCAGGGGCCTGGCTGCCTGTGGACCCCCCTGGCCCCTGCAGTCAGTGTTCCCTTACATCTAAGTGGCGCGGGTGGGCGGCCGCGCAGCCATATCGTGGCGCTCAAGCTGCTTGCAAAATGTCCGTCATGCACCTCCTGCCTCCTCTGTCTGCTCCTTCCACTTTATGAATGAAGCAGGCAGGAGGCGCATGACGGAGGGAGAGATGTCACGCTGCGCACAGCAGCAGAAGGACGGGCAGCGGCTCTCTAGTTCGGCTGCCCACTGCCGGCCATGTGAGGAGTGGTGAAGAGGCCGCCGCTCAGGAGACTTGGAGCGAAATGTCCTGCAGCAGAAAGGTAGGAGCTGCCCCCGGTGTGTGCACAGCGCCGGGCACTGCACCGGCCCCGCCGCAAGTGTCCCTGCCTCCTCCCTTCCCCCCACTAATACATTACTTTACTTACTAGAAGGCACTTATGGGGGATATCTGTGGATGACACATATATAGCATCTTATGCTATATATGTGTCATCCACAGATATCCCCCATAAGTGCGTCATCCACATTACATCCACATCTGCAGACAAGTTTAATTAAAGTAATAAATGATAAAGATAAAATGAAATAATAATCAAGATCCAAATAAAAGAAAGTACATATAAAAGTATGTAAAAACACACTCTGGGCTCATGCCCATGAATGTAAGGGCGCCGTGCCTGTGCTGCGGCCCACAAATAGTGGTCCGCAATGCACGAACACAGACCATGGGGCAGCTGCATGAGGATCGCGGACCCATTCCCCCAGCGCATGCGGAAGTGAATGGGTCCATGATGCGGGCTGCACACGGCCAGTGCCCGTGTATTGTGGACCCGCCGTATGCGGCCTGCAATATGGCAACGGCGGGCACACGGTCGTGTGCATGAGCCTTAATAGTCCTCACTGGTACTGTTGACGCAATATTTTAAGTTTTAAAAATGTGGCTCTCGAAAGAAATTTCAATCGTGGTTTTGGCGATATTTGGCTCAGTTGACAAAAAAGTTTGCCCACCACTGGTGTGGCTGATCAATGTATAGAAATCCTGGCAGACATCTAAACGTTCATCATCACCTAAGACATTTTACTTTCTTTTGTAATCCTTTCCACATTACCAAAGTATCATGGCTTTGTAGAGCGATGGAGGCAGAGATCAATGAAATGCTCTTCTTGCAGAAGGTTGGAAAAACATTTCATTGATGTCTGTATCTCCACATTGCTGTAACAAAGCCATCTTTCTTCGATCACTAATATATCCATGTTTTATTGGGTCAGACTGGTGGCACAGCTGGAAGCGGGTGATTGCGCAGTCCTAGTGTTGTGACTTCCTATTCAGTCAGTGTCTCTACGTTCGTAGACCTGATGCACTTAGTTTTGCACCTTTTATCATGTTCTTCATAACCATTTTCTGCTTTGTGACATGCATTTTGTAGGTGTAGCTGCCCTCCTTTCCAACCCCTGTTCAGTCTTTGCCCATTATAAGAAGTCCAGTACATAGATCTCCGGGCATGGCGTCTTTCCATCAGCGCTAAATCCACCCACGAGGTAGAGGCGGTCATTGAGCAGGCAAGTCCGGTGGCCGACTCTTTTGTGGACAGGATCTGATCCGGGGAAACGAAACCAGCTCATTGGGTTGTATCCTGTAGAAAGAGACAGGAGGTGACATTCTAGGGCAGGGGTCGGCAACCTCCGGCACTCCAGCTGTTGTGAAACTACAACTCCCAGCATGCATACTTGCTTTGCTATAATAAGAACTGACATAGAAATGAATGGAGCACGCTGGGGATTGTAGTTTCACAACAGCTGGAGTGCCAAAGGTTGCCGATGCCTGTTCTAGGGGGTCATGCCAATAAGACTTGACGTAAACCCTAAAAATCATAGAGCATCAGCCACCAATCCTCAGAAAAAAAAACTCACGCGTGTCACAGACGTAGAGGTCGTTGCAGACAGCATCCCGGCTCCTGCTGAGAGTTTCTCCACCGAAAACCACTAGAAACGGCCCAATCACGGAGCAGGAATGATGCCGCAGGCTCTTAGGAGCTTCACGTTTGGCTTTTTCCGAGGCCACAAGTTGGGAGAACTTCTCCAACAGACTGGAACAGGTAGCAGTGTCGTCCTGGAGAATGTAGACAGCATACTTGGGTTGAATACAACCTAGAAGAGCTGTGTTTAACCACTTGGAGAAAGTATAGTCAAACAGAGGGCTCGGAGATAGTAGTACAAACCAGAAGGCCAGAGACAATACAAACCAAAGGAGTCTATCTAACCCTTCTGAGATACTACAATCTAATGTCATGTACTAACCGATTCCGGCCGCTGAACGTTGGGTTGGTCAGGAAGCAGGGATGGCTAAGTAATCGGGATCAGGGCCGGAGACGCATGCCTCCAGGTGAGGACTACTTAAATGGAGAACTGCTGCCTGTGATTGGTCTTCCTGCCTCACCAGCTCCCTGTGTGTTTGGTTCTCTGGATCGCTGACCATTTGCCTCCTGGTATTTGACTCGGCTTCTTTGGTATTTGACTCTATTTTGTGATCTCTCCGTCTGCTAAGGCAGCTTTCACATCAGCGTTGTGCTGTCTGGTTTTGAGATCCAGCACAGACTCTCAAAACCGCCGCACAACGCTTCAGTTTTCTCTCCATAATGGAGGCCATTATGGCATAAAACATGGTAAAAGGCAGAGTGGACCCAGCATGCATGTGGAATCTGCATTCCCTGAATTTCATGGCAACCAGTATGGCACATAACAGGTAGTATTTAGTGTTAGGTTCCTGTCTTACAGAGATCGCCTTGGCGTCAGCAGAAGGGCCCAAATAGTTTTGTAAAAAATGTATTTACAAGGTCCGACCCATCTGGTCGAGCATCTTGCATAAGGGGTCCAACACCAGGAGAATACTCAAGTCTCCACCACAAGTTACTGTTCCCTCAGTATCTTGAACCCCAAGTTAAGTTACTCTTTAGGGTCAGTGCAACAGAGAAGAGGTACAGTTATTTCTCTCCCGAAACGGGATCCCCAGGAATGCTCCTACCCCTGACTCTCCTGAGCTATCATCTCTTGGTTTACTGTACGATGAACCTGACAGAGTTGTGTATGCTGAGCCCTAGCTGCTCAGGGATGCAGACCCTGTAGAGGACTACCATGCCGACTTATGGAATGACCCGGCCGTAGGATGTCAGTTCTGCCAGGGTCTGTCTGAGACACTCTACCCTTTACCTATCCTGAAGAGGCTATGAATTTAGCTGTGTTTAGACAGATGACTTGGGTAACGTTCCTCCACATTCCAGCCCAGATTTGCCATCCAACTTTTCCCAGGTGTCGGCTTCCACTGATGATCCTGCTCAGCTGGGTGTTAACCAGGTTTCCTCAAGACAGAGAAGCTTCAGGAGGGAAAAGCATTATGTTTCTCCTGCTGCAACGCTGACCAACTACTCTAGTCCTGTCCAAAATGGCTGTTGTCGGAAACCACCTAGACGAGAAGGTATTAACCTTTAAAGACGTTCTCCCCAAATGTATCTCCTATAATTATTGCAAACAGTCTGGTGGTGTTTTTGTAGATTTTGGATCTGCTGCCAATTTTATTGATTTGTATTTTGCTGCTGGGTCTTCCTGTACTTTCTCTCCAGGACCCTGTATGGGTCGTTGCTGCTGACACCACACCTTTTGGGTTTTGTTGAATATTACACCCCCAAAATTCATTCTGAGGTCTGTTCCTTGTTTGTAATGGACCATTTGCCAGATAACGTGATCTTGGCTATGCCATGGCTACAACGGCATAACCCTGTTATCAACTGGACTTCTGCTGAGTTGGAGGAATGGAGACCCAAATGTTGCAGCGCCTGGACAATTAGGCCTGGGTTACATTATCATTCCCTATCCCCAGCATAGGGTATAACTATTTTATCTGTGGGGGTCTTACCACCAGTTACAAGTACCTCTTGCAATGAACAGAGCAGCCATTCAGGCATGTGCGTGGCCACTCCATTCATTTCTATGGGAGTTCAAGAGATGGCAGAGTACAAGGCTCGACTGTCTCTGGAATTCCTATAGAAATCAATGGAGCGCTGCACACGTCCCCAGCGGTAGGAACCCTACAGATCTAATAGTTATCCGCTATCCTGTGCCTAGGGGATAACTTAATGTAACCGGAATATCCCTTTAAGGGCTCGTTCACACAACAGTGCTGTAGACCGCAAACTGCGGTCCGCAACGCACGGACACCGTCCGTGGGGCAGGCGCATGGGGATCGCAGACCTATTCACTTAAATGGGTCTGCGATTCTTCCGTTCCGCAAAAAGATAGAGCAAGTTCTATCTTTTTGCGGTGCGGAAGCACGGAACGGAACCCCAGAAAGCACTCCGTAGTGTTCCGTTCCTCCGGATTTGCAGAGACCCATTGAAATGAATGGGTCCACATCTGAGATGCTGCATGGCCACGGAACGGTGCCCGTGTATTACGGATCTGCAAATGCAGTCCGCAATACGGCAACGGGCATCACACGTTGGTGTGCACGAGCCCCAAGGCCGATACTTCTGTGTCAGTCTTTCCGCAGATTCCAAACCAGAATTCTTCTTGTCGGCCGGTTTTAGCATTGTCACTCGTTTCCCTGATTTAGCATCTGAGATCAGAGCTGACCACGATCACCTAGGACCTGAGAAAATCTCAGTGTATACAAAAAAGGGGATGTAAAAAAAAGTTTTTGGCTCGTACCTGGATTGTCCCTGCCTTCCAGTACCCGACCACGTCCACGGTAGCGGATTCCCTCCCTCCAAATACGTAGAGAGACCACCCAGCTCGGCTGCCATGTTGACCGTCAGACTGGAGCAGGGCAGCTGAGTGCCCCGATCGGGACGCTGCGCGAGATTCCTCCTCTTTGTACCTGGAGAATGAGACGATAAAATGACAGGCGTCTGCTTTTCCTCTTACAGCTCTCTGCACCTCCAGATTCATGACGTCAGTAAAGACTGACACACAGCTCAATCACTAGGAGACTAATGCTCCAGTGGAAAGCTGGGTGACCACATCTAATAAATATTATAATCATCAGAAATGAGCTACACTGATAAGGCAAGGGTCACAGCCAGAGAGCACTTACCTGTAGGTCTTGGCGCCGGTTTTGACCTGTAGCGTGTATACACTGGCGTAACGCCTTTGTGTGCGCAGTCCTCCCTCCCTGCCGACCACGCAGAGCTCACGGTCCGATATCTTGGTGCAGGTGTGACTGCTCAGCCCCGCCGGGGGGCGACTGTGTGGCTCCTCTGCCCACGATGCCCACTCTCCGCTCTCTATATCGTAGCTAAGGACTGATGATAATCTCTGAGAGCCGTCCCATCCCCCGACCACACACAGCCACTTGTTGCCAATTGCCACAGCGTCGTGGTGACTTCGCCTATACAGACCGTCCGGTGGGCCACTCTCCACTGCATTCTGCTCTGGGTCAAAGGTCACAATATCATCAAGAGGAGGCTCTTTATGGTCAGCGGATCTCATGCCGCCATATAGATACAGCTTGCCCCGAACCGGAGTACATGTGTGGTAGGCACGGGCAAATCGGAGATCAGAAGCCACCGGGGTCCATGTCAGCAGACCTGCTCGAGACATCACTGCGGCTGCGTCAAGTCAGGAAGAAATATTAGGCCCTTCTACACGGGACAATTATCAAAAACTAACTAACGCTCATTCCCGATAAGTGGCCCTTGTAAATGTGCCGCTGATCACCCAACAAACGCCGGTACATCTCCCCGCGTGAACTGGGATCCGCTGCCCACAACATGCTGGTGAGCGCTGGATGAACGAGCAGACTGACGATCATTAGTCCCCCGTCCCATGAGAAAGGCGCTGATCAACTTGTATATTGTCAATCATTGCTCATTACTGCCCCTCTGTGGTCCATGTAAGACGACTCTGGGGGCCGGGAATCCCTACTGAGCCATACCCAGCACTGAAACTATCCTTACCGAGATGTGCCCTCTGGGTGATCCCTACAGAAACGTGTCTACTAAGCGATCCCTACAGAGGCGTGCCCACTAAGCGATCCCTACAGAGGCGTGCCCACTAAGCGATCCCTACAGAGGCGTGCCCACTAAGCGATCCCTACAGAGGCGTGCCCACTAAGCGATCCCTACAGAGGCGTGCCCACTAAGCGATCCCGACAGAGGCGTGCCCACTAAGCGATCCCGACAGAGGCGTGCCCACTAAGCGATCCCTACAGAGGCGTGCCCACTAAGCGACCCCTACAGAGGCGTGCCCACTAAGCGATCCCTACAGAGGCGTGCCCACTAAACGATCCCTACAGAGGCGTGCCCACTAAGCGATCCCTACAGAGGCGTGCCCACTAAGCGATCCCTACAGAGGCGTGCCCACTAAGCGATCCCTACAGAGGCGTGCCCACTAAGCGATCCCTACAGAGGCGTGCCCACTAAGCGATCCCTACAGAAACGTGCCCACTAAGCGATCCCTACAGAAACGTGCCCACTAAGCGATCCCTACAGAGGCGTGCCCACTAAGCGATCCCTACAGAGGCTTGCCCACTAAGCGATCCCTACAGAGGCGTGCCCACTAAGCGATCCCGACAGAGGCGTGCCCACTAAGCGATCCCGACAGAGGCGTGCCCACTAAGCGATCCCTACAGAGGCGTGCCCACTAAGCGACCCCCTACAGAGGCGTGCCCACTAAGCGACCCCTACAGAGGCGTGCCCACTAAGCGATCCCTACAGAGGCGTGCCCACTAAGCGATCCCTACAGAGGCGTGCCCACTAAGCGATCCCTACAGAGGCTTGCCCACTAAGCGATCCCTACAGAGGCGTGCCCACTAAGCGATCCCTACAGAGGCGTGCCCACTAAGCGACCCCCTACAGAGGCGTGCCCACTAAGCGACCCCTACAGAGGCGTGCCCACTAAGCGATCCCTACAGAGGCGTGCCCACTAAGCGATCCCTACAGAGGCGTGCCCACTAAGCGATCCCTACAGAGGCGTGCCCACTAAGCGATCCCTACAGAGGCGTGCCCACTAAGCGATCCCTACAGAGGCGTGCCCACTAAGCGATCCCTACAGAGGCGTGCCCACTAAGCGATCCCTACAGAAACGTGCCCACTAAGCGATCCCTACAGAAACGTGCCCACTAAGCGATCCCTACAGAGGCGTGCCCACTAAGCGATCCCTACAGAGGCTTGCCCACTAAGCGATCCCTACAGAGGCGTGCCCACTAAGCGATCCCTACAGAGGCGTGCCCACTAAGCGACCCCTACAGAGGCGTGCCCACTAAGCGATCCCTACAGAGGCGTGCCCACTAAGCGATCCCTACAGAGGCGTGCCCACTAAGCGATCCCTACAGAGGCGTGCCCACTAAGCGATCCCGACAGAGGCGTGCCCACTAAGCGATCCCTACAGAGGCGTGCCCACTAAGCGATCCCTACAGAGGCGTGCCCACTAAGCGATCCCTACAGAGGCATGCCCACTAAGCGATCCCGACAGAGGCGTGCCCACTAAGCGATCCCTACAGAGGCGTGCCCACTAAGCGATCCCTACAGAGGCGTGCCCACTAAGCGATCCCTACAGAGGCGTGCCCACTAAGCGATCCCTACAGAGGCTTGCCCACTAAGCGATCCCTACAGAGGCGTGCCCACTAAGCGATCCCTACAGAGGCTTGCCCACTAAGCGATCCCTACAGAGGCGTGCCCACTAAGCGATCCCTACAGAGGCGTGCCCACTAAGCGATCCCTACAGAGGCGTGCCCACTAAGCGATCCCTACAGAAACGTGCCCACTAAGCGATCCCTACAGAGGCGTGCCCACTAAGCGATCCCTACAGAGGCGTGCCCACTAAGCGATCCCTACAGAGGCGTGCCCACTAAGCGATCCCTACAGAGGCGTGCCCACTAAGCGATCCCGACAGAGGCGTGCCCACTAAGCGATCCCTACAGAGGCGTGCCCACTAAGCGATCCCTACAGAGGCGTGCCCACTAAGCGATCCCTACAGAGGCGTGCCCACTAAGCGATCCCTACAGAGGCGTGCCCACTAAGCGATCCCTACAGAGGCGTGCCCACTAAGCGATCCCGACAGAGGCGTGCCCACTAAGCGATCCCTACAGAGGCGTGCCCACTAAGCGATCCCTATTGAGGCGTGCCCACTAAACAGTTCTTACAAAGATATAACCGAATAATCCCTACTGAAAAATGCCTTTTCATGCACTACTAAATCACATTCAATTACCCATGAGCAATCACTATTTACACATGCATCTAGGCAATCCTTACTGGAAAGCCCACTCAGGAACCCATCACAGGGTCACATTTCCTGGACAACAAGATATGAAATATGTCCAAGACTGCAGTCTCAGCGTCTGTGACATCCAGTACACAAGGAGTTAATAGATGGTGGGTAAAAAAAAAAAAACTTGCACACTCACCTCACAGACGCCTCACTGTTACTCCTAGGCCTCAGCAATCTCCTAGCCACGCCCACATCTCCCAGGCAACCGCTGTACATAAGACATGTGCTTGAGGAGGCTGTGACTATAATACAACCACCAGACTGAGCAGCAGAAGTGGTACTGTGCAGTGTGTATATATACAGGACAGGAGAAGTGGTACTGTGCAGTGTGTATATATACAGGACAGGAGAAGTGGTACTGTGCAGTGTGTATATATACAGGACAGGAGAAGTGGTACTGTGCAGTGTGTATATATACAGGACAGGAGAAGTGGTACTGTGCAGTGTGTATATATACAGGACAGGAGAAGTGGTACTGTGCAGTGTGTATATATACAGGACAGGAGAAGTGGTACTGTGCAGTGTGTATATATACAGGACAGGAGAAGTGGTACTGTGCAGTGTGTATATATACAGGACAGGAGAAGTGGTACTGTGCAGTGTGTATATATACAGGACAGGAGAAGTGGTACTGTGCAGTGTGTATATATACGGGACAGGAGAAGTGGTACTGTGCAGTGTGTATATATACAGGACAGGAGAAGTGGTACTGTGCAGTGTGTATATATATACAGAATAAGAGCAGATACTGAGGATTACACCCAGTATACAGGACAGGAGAAGTGGTACTGTGCAGTGTATATATATATATATATATACAGAATAAGGGCAGATACTGAGGATTACACCCAGTATACAGGACAGGAGAAGTGGTACTGTGCAGTGTGTATATATATACAGAATAAGAGCAGATACTGAGGATTACACCCAGTATACAGGACAGGAGAAGTGGTACTGTGCAGTGTGTATATATATATACAGAATAAGAGCAGATACTGAGGATTACACCCAGTATACAGGACAGGAGAAGTGGTACTGTGCAGTGTATATATACACTGCTCAAATAAATAAAGGGAACACTTAAACAACACAATGTAACTCCAAGTCAATCACACTTCTGTGACATCAAACTGTCCACTTAGGAAGCAACACTGAGTGACAATCAATTTCACATGCTGTTATGCAAATGGGATAGACAACAGGTGGAATTTATAGGCAATTAGCAAGACACCCCCAATAAAGGAGTGGTTCTGCAGGTGGTGACCAATGATAACTTCTCAGTTCCTATGCTTCCTGGCTGATGTTTTGGTCACTTTTGAATGCTGGCGGTGCTTTCACTCTAGTGGTAGCATGAGACGGAGTCTACAACCCACACAAGTGGCTCAGGTAGTGCAGCTTATCCAGGATGGCACATCAATGCGAGCTGTGGCAAGAAGGTTTGCTGTGTCTGTCAGCGTAGTGTCCAGAGCATGGAGGCGCTACCAGGAGACGTGGAGGAGGCCGTAGGAGGGCAACAACCCAGCAGCAGGACCGCTACCTCCGCCTTTGTGCAAGGAGGAACAGGAGGAGCACTGCCAGAGCCCTGCAAAATGACCTCCAGCAGGCCACAAATGTGCACGTGTCTGCTCAAACGGTCAGAAACAGACTCCATGAGGGTGATATGAGGGCCCGACGTCCACAGGTGGGGGTTGTGCTTACAGTCCAACACCGTGCAGGACGTTTGGCATTTGCCAGAGAACACCAAGATTGGCAAATTCGCCACTGGCGCCCTGTGCTCTTCACAGATGAAAGCAGGTTCACACTGAGCACATGTGACAGATGTGACAGAGTCTGGAGACGCCGTGGAGAACGTTCTGCTGCCTGCAACATCCTCCAGCATGACCAGTTTGGCATTGGGTCAGTAATGGTGTCGGGTGGCATTTCTTTGGAGGGCCGCACAGCCCTCCATGTGCTCGCCAGAGGTAGCCTGACTGCCATTAGGTACCGAGATGAGATCCTCAGACCCCTTGTGAGACCATATGCTGGTGCGGTTGGCCCTGGGTTCCTCCTAATGCAAGACAATGCTAGACCTCATGAGGCTGGAGTGTGTCAGCAGTTCCTGACGAAGGCATTGATGCTATGGACTGGCCCGCCCGTTCCCCAGACCTGAATCCAATTGAGCACATCTGGGACATCATGTCTCGCTCTATCCACCAACGTCACGTTGCACCACAGACTGTCCAGGAGTTGGCAGATGCTTTAGTCCAGGTCTGGGAGGAGATCCCTCAGGAGACCTTCCGCCACCTCATCAGGAGCATGCACAGGCGTTGTAGGGAGGTCATACAGGCACGTGGAGGCCACACACACTACTGAGCCTCATTTTGACTTGTTTTAAGGACATTACATCAAAGTTGGATCAGCCTGTAGTGTGTTTTTCCACTTTAATTTTGAGTGTGACTCCAAATCCAGACCTCCATGGGTTGAAAAATTTGAATTCCATTTTTGAATTTTTGTGTGATTTTGTTGTCAGCACATTCAACTATGTAAAGAACAAAGTATTTCAGAAGAATATTTAATTAACTCAGATCTAGGATGTGTTATTTTTGTGTTCCCTTTATTTTTTTGAGCAGTGTATATATATATATACAGAATAAGAGCAGATACTGAGGATTACACCCAGTATACAGGGCAGGAGAAGTGGTACTGTGCAGTGTATATATATATACAGAATAAGAGCAGATACTGAGGATTACACCCAGTATACAGGACAGGAGAAGTGGTACTGTGCAGTGTATATATACAGAATAAGAGCAGATACTGAGGATTACACCCAGTATACAGGGCAGGAGAAGTGGTACTGTGCAGTGTATATATATATACAGAATAAGAGCAGATACTGAGGATTACACCCAGTATACAGGACAGGAGAAGTGGTACTGTGCAGTGTATATACAGAATAAGAGCAGATACTGAGGATTACACCCAGTATACAGGACAGGAGAAGTGGTACTGTGCAGTGTATATATATACAGAATAAGAGCAGATACTGAGGATTACACCCAGTATACAGGACAGGAGAAGTGGTACTGTGCAGTGTACAGTCGTGGCCAAAAGTTTTGAGAATGACACAAATATTAGTTTTCACAAAGTTTGCTGCTAAACTGCTTTTAGATCTTAGTTTCAGTTGTTTCTGTGATGTAGTGAAATATAATTACACGCACTTCATACGTTTCAAAGGCTTTTATCGACAATTCCATGACATTTATGCAAAGAGTCAGTGTTTGCAGTGTTGGCCCTTCTTTTTCAGGACCTCTGCAATCCGACTGGGCATGTTCTCAATCAACTTCTGGGCCAATTCCTGACTGATAGCGACCCATTTTTTCATAATCACTTCTTGGAGTTTGTCAGAATTAGTGGGTTTTTGTTTGTCCACCCGCCTCTTGAGGATTGACCACAAGTTCTCAATGGGATTAAGATCGGGGGAGTTTCCAGGCCATGGACCCAAAATGTCAACGTTTTGGTCCCCGAGCCACTTAGTTTTGCCTTATGGCACGGTGCTCCATCGTGCTGGAAAATGCATTGTTCTTCACCAAACTGTTGTTGGATTGTTGGAAGAAGTTGCTGTTGGAGGGTGTTTTGGTGCCATTCTTTATTCATGGCTGTGTTTTTGGGCAAAATTGTGAGTGAGCCCACTCCCTTGGATGAGAAGCAACCCCACACATGAATGGTCTCAGGATGCTTTACTGTTGGCATGACACAGGACTGATGGTAGCGCTCACCTTTTATTCTCCGGACAAGCCTTTTTCCAGATGCCCCAAACAATCGGAAAGAGGCTTCATCGGAGAATATGACTTTGCCCCAGTCCTCAGCAGTCCATTCACCATACTTTCTGCAGAAGATCAATCTGTCCCTGATGTTTTTTTTGGAGAGAAGTGGCTTCTTTGCTGCCTTCTTGACACCAGGCCATCTTCCAAAAGTCTTGGCCTCACTGTGCGTGCAGATGCGCTCACACCTGCCTGCTGCCATTCCTGAGCAAGCTCTGCACTGGTGGCACTCCGATCCCGCAGCTGAATCCTCTTTAGGAGACGATCCTGGCACTTGCTGGACTTTCTTGGACGCCCTGAAGCCTTCTTAACAAGAATTTAACCTCTTTCCTTGAAGTTCTTGATGATCCTATAAATTGTTGATTGAGGTGCAATCTTAGTAGCCACAATATCCTTGCCTGTGAAGCCATTTTTATGCAACGCAATGATGGCTGCACGCGTTTCTTTGCAGGTCACCATGGTTAACAATGGAAGAACAATGATTTCAAGCATCACCCTCCTTTTAACATGTCAAGTCTGCCATTTTAACCCAATCAGCCTGACATAATGATCTCCAGCCTTGTGCTCGTCAACATTCTCACCTGAGTTAACAAGACGATTACTGAAATGATCTCAGCAGGTCCTTTAATGACAGCAATGAAATGCAGTGGAAAGGTTTTTTGGGGATTAAGTTAATTTTCATGGCAAAGAAGGACTTTGCAATTCATCTGATCACTCTTCATAACATTCTGGAGTATATGCAAATTGCTATTATAAAAACTTAAGCAGCAACTTTTCCAATTTCAAATATTTATGTAATTCTCAAAACTTTTGGCCACGACTGTAGTGTACACCATCTACAGGTCTAGGAAATCTGCGGCTGCAGTACCACTAGTGACCCATAGATGGGGACACATGCCCAGTCCTGCCTGTATACCCAGCTTGTCCAGGAGCTGATCAGACCGCACACTAGAGTAACTCTCTGGCTCTTGTGATATCTCCATACACACACGTTGTCGTCCGTGTCCAGGACCGCAATGACAGGTTCATCTGCTTGCCATCTCCGCTCCTTGTCCCCACCATTTCCCTTTCTGCCATTTCACCTAAACTTTGCACAACGCTCTAATATTTGACTTCCGTCCCTTAATATTTGCATAGAAATATTCTCCAAATTACAATCTGGTCCTGTGAAAATGAAATCCCCTCCCCCACTGCTCGCCCTGTGAGGACTGTATTCCACCTAATATAGGGACGGGGGCTATCACAGCTCTCATCATCTCACCCAGCTTTCCCAGACTCCAGAATGGCAACTAGGAGCAGGGGCGGATCTAGAACAACTGGGATCCAAGAGATAGATAGGTATGCTGTTGCAGCACACGGAGTTAACGTGTGGCGGTCCCGTGTGGCACGTGTGACTGGTCCATTGATGTCTGTATCCTTTGTAAATATTTCATGCCTCCATTCAGACAGTGGCGCCACCTGGAGGCCAGGAGTGGGCAGTGAAGGCATGTGTATGGAGTGCAGCTGGCGCTGCATTGTAACCTTTGTTCAGTGTCTGGGGCTCTCCTGCGTCCGCAGCACCCCCTCTTTTTTGTTCAGGGTGCATATGTTTAAGCTCATGTGACACACACACACGGCGCGGCTCGGCGGTGTGTTTCTATGCAGTGGCGTGGGGGGAGGAGCTCTGCGTATTCTGCATCGTGGGTTAAGGGGTGTGTGAGGCTCGCAGCCCCCCCAATATTCCTGCTCCACCTCAGGGGCCAGTGTGAGGGGTGTAATGTGATCTGTTTCTAGGTTGTCAAGGGGGGATTATGGTGCGCTTGACGAGGGGGCCCGTGTGGCAAGATTAGGGGGAGCTATAATGCCACGGGACGCTGCTCTCCTATTGAGCGCTCCGACCTCTGTTCTCTTTGTCAGAAGGCTGCCTGCTCCCCGTACCCCTCCCATCTGCCCTCATCCTGCCTGCCGAGCCCGGCGCATCCCAGACAAAAGGTTACTGGCTCCCTGCACCTCAAAACGCAGGTGCCGCTTATCTCCCCCCAGTCTGCCCCCCCTCACAGCATCCCGCTCCCAGATCCTGACTAAGCACCAGAATTTTTATTTTTTTTAAATGCAACGTCCTTCCATCGATTAACACTGTGAAGACGACAAGGCCGGACAGTGCAACCGGATATCACAAAGGGTTAATAATAGTAACGATAATACGACAATCACAATGAGACGCCATCTTTATTACACCCCCCCCCCCCCCCCGGTCATTACTAATCCCCACCTTGGAGGTGATTGAGGGATTGCTTAAAGAGCAATTCCCTAATGTAATAATATCAGATCCATTGCCTGCACAGGTGGGAGCGATCCCGCTAACTCTACAAGGTGGTGGTGGATTTTAGGGGGCTCCGTTTTACAGGACAGAAACCCTGAACTCAGGGGGGTCCGACGCCTCAAAGATCGTCTGTTCTGCAGTGGCATCTTCTGCTTTGCGGTGGATGGAGCCGAGTAAACGCTCACATCCATAGGAGCTGGAGCTACTACAGAACCGCATTGGACCTCCGCAGGTCACATACTGACGGCCAACCCCTATAAAGGGGTTGTCCAGCTTTTTGCACTTCAAGTGCAAAGAAAAACCTCATACTCACCTGCTCCATTCCAGGTCCCTGCCCAGTGAATGTTTGGGCCCAGTGAACGTTTGGACGGACAGGGTCAAATGCACCACAACGGTTGCAACGCTAACCTCCCCTCAAGCTGAACATCGCTGCCGGGTTGTGTGCCGAGGACACGTCACCGCTGAGACTAGCGCACGTGACCCTGTCCATCCAGAGGTTTACAGGACGACAGGAACTAGAAGACCAGTGAGGACTGCTTTGGACCCAGGAGCCGTAACGGAGAAGTTTATCAACAGGCTGCAGGAGTCTGTTAAAAAAAAAAAAGTTTAAAAATCTGCAGCATTTTACAGTAGCAAATCGCGTCCGCATGCTGAGAACGTGCGGTTCTGTTTACAATGCGTAGGGTGGAATCCGCTGCAAAATGTGCGACCAATCAACATGTGGATCTGTCCTGCGTGGACAGATCTGCTTCTATTAGATCAGGCTTATTATGTGGACATTAGGGCAATTTCAGATAGCATTTTTATGCCGATTTCAGCACTTTTTCTACACCAAAATCTGCATAAAAAAGCGCCTACAGTATGTGTACTGAAAAATGTACTGGAGTATTAGGAGTAAACTGTCCCGCACCCCTCTATCCTCCCTCTCTCCTCGTAGCCATGCAGCCTGTTTCCATCCCGCTGGCCTCCAACAGTTAAAGTTCATAACCTGCCCTGTACTGACATTCGAGGGGCCACGCACCCCATCGATCACACTTGGAAAGAAAAACTATAAAGCAATATAAGGACTGACTCCAGGGAGAGGGACAAGAGTTCACGAGCAGAGAATAATCCTTCTCTCCACAAGGCACCAACTATTATATGAAAAATCTGCCGAATGTACAAAATTTTACTGAATTCCAATGAAGAATTTTGCACAAAAAAAAAATATATATATAATTATTTTTTGTTGCAAAAGCAGTCAATCTAATTTCCACCTTGCCAGTTTGGAGGACGGGGGTATCCGCTGTAGCCCTATGGCTGGAAGATGAGAACTGTCTCCCTGCCATATGAAATCATGCATGACATGGAGTCGGACTACATGTCCCACAATGCACTTGTCGGGTAGAGCGAGGATATATACACACGGGGGTCTCAGGTGGCAATGGTTGGCTGTGGCCATCTGCCAGGCTGGGAGAGATCGGATCTATCGATTATCAGTTATTAACATTTCGGGAGTGCGTGGCCCAAACCCCCCCCCCCACCCTCGCCTTTACCCACCCCCCTCCTGGGAGGCACAGGAGACGGCAGCACAACGGGTCATTGGGCAGTGAGATCATGCCACACACGCAGTAATCTATGACCTCAGACCTGGCCAATCAGACGCTTCGTTGACCGATTAGAATGTCAAGGGGTCACCTGGATTTAGGACCCGGGGTTTCATTTAACCCCCACGTCGTAACGACTGGAGGGTTTAGACTCGAGCCACTGCCCTGTTACCCTGTGCCAGGGTCACCAAAGCACTTAATGGGTTAAAATGCAGCGACTCCCCCTACTGCATCGTGAAGTTCACTGCGCCCCCCTTTCTGTCCTTGGTGGTAGAGGGTTAAAGCGTTGCCACGAGGGGTACACAAGAAACATGGCTGCCGCCAGCACCCTTTGTTCTCTGCATGACTGCAAGGATTTTTTTTTTTCATTCAAGGTCCAGTAGGGAAAAGAAGGAAAGGGGCACGGAGAGGCGGGCACCGGAGCACAGGGGAAGGGGCACACGTGGAAATGTTGATATAGTGGGCAGAGGGGGGTGTGGTGACTCTCTCTACTGAACACGCTGCAAGACCAGGGGTGTCCTCTCGGTCCTGTTACCCCTCCCCCATGGCACTAGTAGCCTCCACAGATGCTGGACATGCTGATGGCATCCGAGTGTGTGTGTGGGGGGGGCCATTCATGAAGTCAGGTGCACACAATTACTGTCTAGACAGTCACCGGGGAAGGAGCGGCTGTGACATCCCATTGGGGATACTCACCGCGGCCGTGCAACGCCTTGTAACGAAGCAGGCGAGATGATCGCAGCCGCCACCACGTGCTGCGCTCACCCACATCATTTATTAACAGCCCTCATTTACACAGCAGCATCACGAGGGGGCAGATGTTTGACATGGAGCAACACAAGGGGAGTGGAGGAAAGATGTACGCCAGTCCGGGCAATCATGGGGGTATAAGAGTCTGGCACCAGATAAGGAGGTATCGGGGGAAGGCGGCCATCACAACGTTACTATGACAGGGTGACCCTGAGTGTTCCCATGTAAGAGGGAAAAAGTTACACAGCTCGAAACACGCGCACGCTGTGGGCCACATCACGTGACAGAAACTGATCGCACTCCTGTAATTCAGATAAAAAAACATCATACCTGATCCTGGGAAAGCTGGGTGACAACCCCTGACAGAGCTGTAGTAGCGGCCATATGGTTTGTCATCCTGCTTTCCAAGAAACAGATAAACCGGCATGGACTCTTTCCGCCTGTTAGCAGAACCACTTACCTTGTCCAAAGGAGCTTACAATCTAATGTAAAGCTTAGCATCAGTATTTCCGCACTCCTGTATACAGTATATACAGAGAAGGGGGGGAGGGGAAGGCAATTCATCCAGCCAATCAGGAGCCTGCTCTGTACAGACCTCACAACAGTGCCGTCTACAGATGGGTGTACCTTCCAGCAGACATTTTGCATTCTTTTTACCCATGAAGCATTGCCTGATAAATAGGTCTCCATACACCACTGCGTCTCTTCAATGAGAAGCGGTACCCCCCGAGCAATGCTCTTTTTACCCAAATTCTTGCACAGGATACAATAGCAGGATTACATACATAGGTGTTGTGTATTCCAGTCTGTCCTGCAGGTGTTATGTTGGAGGACCCAGTGACCCCTCCCCAGACCCCGCGTGTTTTCCTTGTCTGCCCCTATGTCTGTCCTGCTGGTGTTTTGGTGGAGGTCCCAGTGACCCCTCTTCAGGCCCCTCTCTGTCTTCCTTGTCTGTCCAGCAGGTGTTTTGGTGCTTGGTGGAGGTCCCAGTGACCACTCTTCGGGCCCCTCTCTGTCTTCCTTGTCTGTCCTGCAGGTGTTTTGGTGGAGGTCCTAGTGACCACTCTTCAGGTCCCTCTCTGTCTTCCTTGTCTGTCCTGCAGATGTTTTGGTGGAGGTCCTAGTGACCCCTCTTCAGGCCCCTCTCTGTCTTCCTTGTCTGTCCTGCAGGTGTTTTGGTGGAGGTCTCAGTGACCCCTCTTCAGGCCCCTCTCTGTCTTCCTTGTCTGTCCTGCAGGTGTTTTGGTGAAGGTCCCAGTGACCCCTCTTCAGGTCCCTCTCTGTCTTCCTCGTCTGTCCTGCAGGTGTTTTGGTGGAGGTCTCAGTGACCCCTCTTCAGGTCCCTCTCTGTCTTCCTCGTCTGTCCTGCAGGTGTTTTGGTGGAGGTCTCAGTGACCCCTCTTCAGGCCCCTCTCTGTCTTCCTCGTCTGTCCTGCAGGTGTTTTGGTGGAGGTCCCAGTGACCCCTCTTCAGGCCCCTCTCTGTCTTCCTTGTCTGTCCTGCAGGTGTTTTGGTGAAGGTCCCAGTGACCCCTCTTCAGGTCCCTCTCTGTCTTCCTTGTCTGTCCAGCAGGTGTATTGGTGGAGGTCCCAGTGACCCCTCTTCAGGTCCCTCTCTGTCTTCCTTGTCTGTCCTGCAGGTGTTTTGGTGGAGGTCCCAGTGACCTCTCTTCAGGTCCCTCTCTGTCTTCCTTGTCTGTCCTGCAGGTGTTTTGGTGGAGGTCCCAGTGACCCCTCTCCAGGCCCCCTCTGTCTTCCTTGTCTGTCCTTCAGGTGTTTTGGTGGAGGTCCCAGTGACCCCTCTTCAGGCCCCTCTCTGTCTTCCTTGTCTGTCCTGCAGGTGTTTTGGTGGAGGTCCCAGTGACCCCTCTTCAGGTCCCTCTCTGTCTTCCTTGTCTGTCCTGCAGGTGTTTTGGTGGAGGTCTCAGTGACCCCTCTTCAGGCCCCTCTCTGTCTTCCTCGTCTGTCCAGCAGGTGTTTTGGTGCTTGGTGGAGGTCCTAGTGACCACTCTTCGGGCCCCTGTCTTCCTCGTCTGTCCAGCAGGTGTTTTGGTGCTTGGTGGAGGTCCTAGTGACCACTCTTCGGGCCCCTGTCTTCCTTGTCTGTCCTGCAGGTGTTTTGGTGGAGGTCTCAGTGACCCCTCTTCAGGCCCCTCTCTGTCTTCCTTGTCTGTCCTGCAGGTGTTTTGGTGGAGGTCCCAGTGACCACTCTTCAGGTCCCTCTCTGTCTTCCTTGTCTGTCCAGCAGGTGTATTGGTGGAGGTCCCAGTGACCCCTCTTCAGGTCCCTCTCTGTCTTCCTTGTCTGTCCTGCAGGTGTTTTGGTGGAGGTCCCAGTGACCTCTCTTCAGGTCCCTCTCTGTCTTCCTTGTCTGTCCTGCAGGTGTTTTGGTGGAGGTCCCAGTGACCCCTCTCCAGGCCCCCTCTGTCTTCCTTGTCTGTCCTTCAGGTGTTTTGGTGGAGGTCCCAGTGACCCCTCTTCAGGCCCCTCTCTGTCTTCCTTGTCTGTCCTGCAGGTGTTTTGGTGGAGGTCCCAGTGACCCCTCTTCAGGTCCCTCTCTGTCTTCCTTGTCTGTTCAGCAGGTGTTTTGGTGGAGGTCCCAGTGACCCCTCTTCAGGCCCCCTCTGTCTTCCTTGTCTGTCCTGCAGGTGTTTTGGTGGAGGTCCCAGTGACCCCTCTTCAGGTCCCTCTCTGTCTTCCTTGTCTGTCCTGCAGGTGTTTTGGTGGAGGTCTCAGTGACCCCTCTTCAGGCCCCTCTCTGTCTTCCTCGTCTGTCCAGCAGGTGTTTTGGTGCTTGGTGGAGGTCCTAGTGACCACTCTTCGGGCCCCTGTCTTCCTTGTCTGTCCTGCAGGTGTTTTGGTGGAGGTCTCAGTGACCCCTCTTCAGGCCCCTCTCTGTCTTCCTTGTCTGTCCTGCAGGTGTTTTGGTGGAGGTCCCAGTGACCACTCTTCAGGTCCCTCTCTGTCTTCCTTGTCTGTCCTGCAGGTGTTTTGGTGGAGGTCCCAGTGACCCCTCTTCAGGTCCCTCTCTGTCTTCCTTGTCTATCCTGCAGGTGTTTTGGTGGAGGTCCCAGTGACCCCTCTTCAGGTCCCTCTCTGTCTTCCTTGTCTGTCCTTCAGGTGTTTTGGTGGAGGTCCCAGTGACCCCTCTTCAGGCCCCTCTCTGTCTTCCTTGTCTGTCCTTCAGGTGTTTTGGTGGAGGTCCCAGTGACCCCTCTTCAGGTCCCTCTCTGTCTTCCTTGTCTGTCCTGCAGGTGTTTTGGTGGAGGTCCCAGTGACCTCTCTTCAGGCCCCTCTCTGTCTTCCTCGTCTGTCCAGCAGGTGTTTTGGTGCTTGGTGGAGGTCCTAGTGACCACTCTTCGGGCCCCTGTCTTCCTTGTCTGTCCTGCAGGTGTTTTGGTGGAGGTCTCAGTGACCCCTCTTCAGGCCCCTCTCTGTCTTCCTTGTGTGTCCTGCAGGTATTTTGGTGGAGGTCCCAGTGACCACTCTTCAAGTCCCTCTCTGTCTTCCTTGTCTGTCCTGCAGGTGTTTTGGTGGAGGTCCCAGTGACCCCTCTTCAGGTCCCTCTCTGTCTTCCTTGTCTGTCCTGCAGGTGTTTTGGTGGAGGTCCCAGTGACCCCTCTTCAGGTCCCTCTCTGTCTTCCTTGTCTATCCTGCAGGTGTTTTGGTGGAGGTCCCAGTGACCCCTCTTCAGGTCCTTCTCTGTCTTCCTTGTCTGTCCTTCAGGTGTTTTGGTGGAGGTCCCAGTGACCCCTCTTCAGGCCCCTCTCTGTCTTCCTTGTCTGTCCTTCAGGTGTTTTGGTGGAGGTCCCAGTGACCCCTCTTCAGGTCCCTCTCTGTCTTCCTTGTCTGTCCTGCAGGTGTTTTGGTGGAGGTCCCAGTGACCTCTCTTCAGGCCCCTCTCTGTCTTCCTTGTCTGTCCTTCAGGTGTTTTGGTGGAGGTCCCAGTGACCCCTCTTCAGGTCCCTCTCTGTCTTCCTTGTCTGTCCTTCAGGTGTTTTGGTGGAGGTCCCAGTGACCCCTCTTCAGGCCCCTCTCTGTCTTCCTTGTCTGTCCTTCAGGTGTTTTGGTGGAGGTCCCAGTGACCCCTCTTCAGGTCCCTCTCTGTCTTCCTTGTCTGTCCTGCAGGTGTTTTGGTGGAGGTCCCAGTGACCTCTCTTCAGGCCCCTCTCTGTCTTCCTTGTCTGTCCTTCAGGTGTTTTGGTGGAGGTCCCAGTGACCCCTCTTCAGGTCCCTCTCTGTCTTCCTTGTCTGTCCTTCAGGTGTTTTGGTGGAGGTCCCAGTGACCACTCCCTGGGACTCGTGTCTTCCTTGCCTCCCCCCCCCGACTCTCTCTGTCATATATACCAAATGTCTCAGACGTTTACGTTCTCTTGTGGAGTGGAAGGGCTCCCTGTTACAATCAGTATGGTCGCAATATGAAATCTATAGGCAGATATATATTATGTACCTGACTTACTGCCACAGGATCCTCTCCCCAAATCCAAGATTAGTCTGATTCATGGATAACTTGCTCCATCCTCCGGTAATGAATCTGCAATGGAAACATAATGGAGATAAAAGGGTTAATTGGTCTTATGTCAGTCATCCCAATGACGACTCCCCCCCAATGTAAATGGAAGCCGGTACACCATATCAGTTTGGGGGGGTCCTTTGGCACGTGCTTCCTGACGTACTAGTGACATCTCCACCATTGACACACAAGCCCCAATGAGATTTTCGCTCTGTTCGGGGCGTGCATACACGAGGGTGGGTCAGTCGGGGAAGGGGTGCATGTATTTTGGTCTCAGGGTGTGTAATGAGATACTCTGCATCATTAGACCGCGCCGTATGCTTGCAGGTTCTCGTCCCAGGAGGGGGAAACACCTGCCAGGTTAATTTGCAGCGACGCTGCTGGAATTCCCAGAGAGACGCGGTGGAGACAGGAGTCCTGCATAACAGGGGGTCTCTGCGGGGAGATGACAGAGCCATGATCTGTGTGAGCAAACACGGCGGCAAAATCAGAGGACGTACACGCACCTGACGAGCCCCGCCGGCCGCGTGCTGGATATATACAAACCGTATATACCACAAGGACCTAACCCCTGAAAAATCAGACTGTTCACACATGACAGATTTTTTGAAGTACATTGATTTCTGCAATCATTCAGATGTACGGGATGGTCGCAGAAATCTGCTGTGTGTGAACAGGATTACCTTTAAGACAAGGCTAAATGGCGCCAAAATGGCAAGCAACGATTGTGAATGTAACACCATGTGACTGCAACATGGTCGGCGAGAAAAATCCCAAAAATTCTAGATTTTCCACCACAGAGTTCGAGGCGTGTCGTCTGCAAATCCTAAATACACTGGATTGGTGATATTCCGAGATCGTGGCGGGTGTCTGACCATTGGGACCCCTAGCTACCGCCAGAACGCAACAGAACAATGTCCTAAGACTACCAGAATACGATATGGTAAAAATGGCGCCATATTACTGCCATGAATCATGATTGACGGGAAATTGACAACCTGAAAAAAAAGTCTTGAAATAAAGCACAAATTGTGAAATTTTACCTTCTTCGGTTTTTTGGGGTAGGATCAGTTGCACGCACTTTATAACTGTGGCGCGGTTTTTAAACAACACCATTTGTGTCTGAAGGTTCACAATATTTTCTGCCAGAAATAAGATTCTGTTATTCTACGCCCGGTGAGGATTCGCACGCGTTCGCGTTATTTCTGCCCCACGTTGTAATTATTCACTTGTTATTTTAGACGTTTTCATCTTCCTTATAAACTTTTAATCGCTCGGACTGCAAAACAATGATTTCCTAGGAGAGGAAGCAGCATCTGCTGTGTGCACTCACGGGAGAGAGGGTCCTGCCCCCCCCCCCCAACCTCTTAACCCTTCTCCTGCCAGAAGACAGATCGCAGCGGGGACCTATCACCTCACGCTGCGAACACTTAGCCTGAGCCCAAGAGGGAGGAACACTGCGAATTCTAACGATCAGGCAGCAGCTGCTCTGATGGGAGAAGACCCCGCTGCCACCCAGAAAAGAGAATCCTCAGTGAATAGAAGTCCTTGTGCACTGGGATGGGCACCCAACTTTCCTCAAGTCCTGAATGGAAAAACCCTACGCAGCAGATGACATATTGCAACTCAGGAGTCTAGGAAAGCTGGGTCAATAAGCAACACGTCCAGTACTATGGCTTATATTAATGCAATATAGGTAGGTCACGGCCCTATTCGTGGTCACCCATCTTTCCCTAATACAGATAAACCTGCGAAAGGTTGAAGAAGAGAATTTAGACTGAGGCGGCAGCGCTCTGACTGGAAGCCATGACACAGCCTGAGATGACAGTCAAAGGACAGCAGCCTACCTGTGACATCTTCAGGACCCAGCGCACCCAATGACGTCACTCATCCCAGTGGACTGCACTGAGGTATCAGCTTCTATAACGGGTGGATGACAATGAGATGACACATCACCAGCCGAGGACGAAGAGACGGCCATTAAATACTGAATCTGCTAATACAAACCTGGCATTAGCAGCGAGCGGGATGATGTCATCATGCAACTAAAGGACGATGACATCATCAGAAGAAAACAGAAGATACACAAACCAGATAGATCAGCAAATGAATATGAAGTAGGGGGAAAAACGAATGCCGGAGATTGCATCAGAAATAAATAAAAAGAGTAATAGATATTTTTTTCTAAATGAACAAAAATGTATACCAAAAAAAAGCAAGAGAGAAATTAATCCTTGAATAACTGTGAGTCCAACATGGCCACTGGTTGTGTTATTGGCAGAAATGTTGTCAGGAGTCTGGAAAAGCTGGATGACAACCCTAATATATATACCCATTTTTCTCAAATACTCTAAAGTGAAACTCCAAAATGTACGACATAAATGCACTGCTCACCTTCCCCCCAAATTACAAATGTGCCCCCCATACGACGGCCAAGTGTCAGTAGTGTCACTGGAGCCTCCTCTGAATGTATAGCGCTATGGCAGCACATGTGATGTATTTTACAATGTCGCTTGCTTTTTATGACTTTGCCGGAGTCAGGTCTAGCCTCTCATATGACCGCCATTTTGTTTTTGTTGTAAGTAACTGATATAATGAGATGACATGGAGGTCGCAGGACTGAGAGAGCTTAATCACGGCCCCTGCCAGTCATGGTAGAAACGAGGCCGAACTTATGCCATTTTTCTGTCACAGACAAGAATGAATACGTTCCCTGACCCTCCATAAGCACGACTCAATTTTACTCAGATTCCTCCATTTTACATCACCTTAGTTTTGAACTCACCCTAATCTTCACTGTCCCCTCGAGTGCTGTCCCCCCGCTAACTACCACAGAAGCCACAATACCCTGTTATCTAAAAATTTTACCTCACAATTCCTCAAAACCCCTCCATATTGAAAGCCCTTCCCTATAAATTGCCCAAATACCTCGCCCCTCAGCGGCCCTGTCAGATTCTCTCCATCCTCTTTATCTCCCTCTGCCAGGAGAAGTAATATGGCGCCATGAGTCACATAGCTTCTCATGAATGTGTAGCTCTGGAGCTGGGGTCAGCCTCATGACCACTCCAGCTTCCTCTCTGTGGGTGCCATTTTGTTTCTGATTTGATCTATTACCACAGTATTGGGATCAGTCACTCCCCATGTTAGTATCTGAGGTAATAATGGGACGTATCACAGACAAGACCAACAAATGAACCCAAATAACCCCCAATTCTACAATCGCCCTCCATTTTATGCTGATAATACCTCACCCACTCAGGTCCTGACCCTTTCTAACCGCTTAATGCACCCCGGACCCCAAAAACTTCCTCAGGTAAAACATTTACCTCACACGAGACCAAGTACAAACCTGAATACATCGTGCCCCCCAAAGTCACTTCAATACTAATGTCACCCCATAATATGCTCCCCATTATGTGACTGCCAGAAATATTTTAGACGAAACCCCTCTTGTAAATATCCCAAATTACCTCAGCCTGGTCCATCACACTCCCTCACAAACCCCACCTCACCTTCAGTCTTCCCTCAGCACTGCTGAGGTAAAACTCCCCAATATGCCCCCCAACAACCCCTCCAATTCCTCTACTGCCCCCCCCATCCTCAATACCTGCCCCGGAGCCTCCATTACCCCCTCATATCCCCCACTCACACCTACAACCCCCCAAATCTCCATTACCCCTCATATCACCTCAGTAACCATTCTGCCCTCCTTACAACCCTCCAAATGCCAATTACTCCTCATATCACCCCAATAACTGCCCTAAGCTCCCATTACCCATCATTTTTACCCACTAAGGGTACTTTCACACTTGCGGCAGAGGATTCCTGCAGGCGGTTACGTCGCTGGATCCGGCAATCCGGACGCAAACTGATGCGATTTGTCAGACGGATCCGGATGCGTCTGACAAATGCATTGAAATACCGGATCCGTCTCTCCGGTGTCATCCGGAAAAACGGATCCGGTATTAATTTCTTTTGCATTTTTAAAGGTCTGCGCATGCGCAGACAGGAAAGCCGCATCCGTTTTGCCGGAACACTTAATGCCGGATCCGGCACTAATACACTTTAATGTATATTAATGCCGGATCCTGCATTCCGGCAAGTGTTCAATATTTTTGGCCGGAGGGAAAACTGCAGCATGATGCGGTATTTTCTCCATCCAAAAAACGTAAGAGGGACTGAACTGATGCATCCCAAACAGATTGCTCTCCATTCAGAATGCATTAGGATAAAACTGATCAGTTTTTTTCCAGTATTGAACTCCTGTGACGGAACTTAATACCGGAAAACAAAAACGCTAGTTTGAAAGTACCCTAACCCCTCTGTCCTCCCTACAACCACCCTACCAAAATCGCCTTTACCCCACCTATCCCCCCAATAATTCGCCCAGAGCCCCCATAATCCTTCATATCACCCACTCACCCCCCAGAATCCTAATTACCCCTTTGACCTCACCACCGCTGCCCCCCATTACTAGCCCTCACTCCCCCTCATTCTAGGTCCTGACAGACCCCCCAGGTCACCCCCTCATCAGCTGCCCGAATCCTTTACCCCTCACCTGTCCTGCCAATAACAGCCCCCACTAAACATCACCCTCTGCCCCCAACACTCTTCCACCCCATCCCCTCCAAAAACTTCCCCTCCCCTCCTCTGAAAACTTCCATCCCTCCCTCCCCCTGTCGGGGGGACGTAGAACTACAACTCCCATCATGCCCCGGGACGCCTGCCAGGGAGCAGGCAGGGAATTTCAAACAAAAGAGTTTCCCCGCACGCTGCCGCCGCCGGGCGGGGCCTGGTATCGTCTTACCCTGGTGAGAGGAGGGGCCGGCTGGAGCAGGAGGAGGAGGAGGCCCAGTCTCCCAGCCTCCTCCCTCCTCCTCTCCCACTGTCTCCCTCTCTCTCTCTCTCCTCTGGTTCCTCTCTCTTGCCCCTCTTCTTTGTTCCCCAGCCTTTGTTAGCCATGCCTAGCCTGGTGGTATCAGGGATGATGGAAAGGAATGGGCATGGCATGGCAGACCTCACCAAGGACAGGGTGCTGGAGGATGACAGAGCCCTGCAGATCGCCCTGGACCAACTCTGCCTCCTGGGTCTGGGGGAGACAGAAGAAGACACCAACAACAACAACAACAGCAGCACCAACAGCTCGAGCAGCGGCCAGCACCCCCAGAAATCGGGGGAGAGCAAGCTGTGTGCCCTGTACAAGGAGGCAGAGCTGAGGCTGAAGAGTTCTAACACCACGGAGTGTGTGCCAGTGCCCAGCTCCGAACACGTGGCTGAGATTGTGGGCAGGCAAGGTGAGCCTTTGTCTCCATCACTGCACCATGTGGGGGCATCTGGGCAGGGGGTACACCATGCCATACCTGCCTGCAGGGGAGGGCTTTGTCTGGGCACCACAAACAACTCACACATGCATGCTTTGTTTGCAGACTGATACATTGTAGCAACATCCCATACCTTACATTATTTGGGGTGGGTGGGGGGGTCCTTTGTTTTGTATCCCTTCCATAACACAACATGCCCCCTCCCCCACTGCACCTCCAAAACAAAGGTTTGTCAAAAACTTAAGCGTGTATTGCGGTCCTTTTGTTTGGGGACCTTGTCACCGATACACACCCCCTTGCCCGTCATGTGTCTGTCCCGTCTTTACGTTTATTTCTATGTTTTTTTTTTTGTGTTGGGTGGGTGATGGTGCAGATGGGTGTTGAAGGGATCCGGGTGGTTGGACCCCTTCCATGTGGCTGGGGTAGTTGGCGTGATTCTTTTGTTGTCTCGGCACTCTTTCCATTGTCTCCAGCATGTGGGCACTTCCTGAGAGATGCTGTGGGAAAAGTTTATGTAAGGATACGCCGCTGCAGTCTGTCTGTGCAGAGCGCTCAGCCTCCCGTACGCACTCGGTTGGGGTCTTGCCGTCCCTTAGGCTCTCGGAAGTGTGGGCTGTGTTGGTGCTGGGGGCAGGATGCACACTACTGAAGGTTGTCGCCTTTGTTTGGGAGCAGAGTGCTGATGGTTGGAGGGAAGATGAGATTGGAGGGGGGGGGGGGGGGTTACTGGATGTTCCTAGACGACTTCGGGACCTGCACAACTTCCTTGGTTATCATGTCAGTTGGCTCTTTGGAGTTGGGTGAAAACTTGTGTGGATGGTTGTTGTCGTTGCTTGGAACGTACCGCTGCCTGGAGCCCTATTTTAGAAGCCAGGCTTTTGTTCTCAGCTACAGGGATTAGGGTAGGACTTGTCAGGGTTAAAATGATACCACACCCACCTTCTCTGCACACAAGAGATCCCAGTGAGGCTGTTTCGGGATAGATCTAGCAAAACCAAATTATACACTTTGGCCCAGCTCACATGGGACAGTACTGGTGACCAGATAGAAAAATATTCTAGGCACTCTCAAAAGCACACCGTAGACTGGTATTTGTTGTCTAGAGGGTACTTGGATTAGAACAAAAGTCTGACCCGCAGAGCTGGCAGTCCATAATGGACTATCCCAGACTGGTCTACCATTAACCTATGCAGGCGGCAGGCAGGGGCAACAAGGTCTCCAACGTTTATCACATGGTGACTGTGCCAGTGAGGCCAGGACTGTTCGAGCAGGAGAGAAGTTTTTGGTGGGTGTGTGCAGTAGCTGGCATCTCTCTCTCGAGTCCAGCTCTTCTTAACTGTATCTCTCTTTGGCTCCATCGTCTCCAAAATCCATGGTGAGGTCCAGCTTGGAAATCGAGGCTTCCTTTTTAAATAATCTGGGTCAGAAGGTCGGGAAGGTGTTTCATTTCTGAGAGTTGAGTGTCAAGCTTAGGATAAAGTGAGCCTGTGGTGTGTTCTGTGTAACCTTTACCCTCTGCGGATATTGGGAGGATAGCGTGGGGTGCTGCAGTAGTGAGCGCTGTGTTCTTCGGACCCCTCATCCCCACCCCTTTCACCAAAACCTGCCTTTCCTAGAGTGATGAATGATATGACATCACCATCATTTTCGCATTGTCCTTTGTGGTGTTTTTGGAGTTTATTGGCTGTTGTGGGCACCTAGACAGTGCATTTTGGTTTTCTGTATATTGGTGGCTTAGTACAATGGCCTTCTCACCCGTCTTCATCTTCTCGCACACACCCACTCAGTAACCTATACCCTCTGTCACTCCAGCCCCCCCCCCCAAAAAAAAAAAAACTGAAAGAAAGAAAACATTTTGCCAGTATTAAGTAAATCATAAGATTTCGACCAAGGCCAGCTCCGTAAAATTGAAATATCGCCCACAAGACCTGTCAAGTTGTCTCTTTGTTTGGTGGAGCACATGCTACCATTATGGCTGGAATTAAGCTGTTCTTCCTTCTTGATACTGCTATCTGTTTTATGGCCAAAGCTCATCCCAAAGACAGGCCTGGGTGATGTGATGGGAGATGGCATTGGGTACCAAAACACAAATTACCAAGGCCACCATGTGCTCGAGACGGAGGGTGCTGCAACAAAGCCTGCCTGCTCGTTATATGGTGCAGACAGCGTGTCACGAAACTGAGCAACTCTCGTAGTAACAGAGATTATTTGTGTGTCTCGTTCTCAGTCGTTGTGTCTCGGAAATGGCTGTGGAGATGAGAGGATGGAAGTCGAGTTGTAGGCACTTGTCAAATTATACAGCTGCAGGCGGTGGGGATGATGTAGACTAGAAGGCATTGTTCTTCATGAGACATTATTATCATGTTTGGTCAGTTTTGTGCTGTGCATTCTTAAATTTTCATGTCTGCGAGGCACCAGCCAACCTTTGTGTGGTGCAGCAGCATGCTGTAGTGCAGGAAGTGAGGTTTTGCAGGCTCTTTGTCTGGAGAAATATAGACTTTTTTTCTTCTGCACATGTGCTATGGAGATGCAGAAATTGTCCCAGCTTTTGTCTGGTGGAGCAACAGAAAAAAAAAAAAACACCCCACTACGCTCCATATCTGTCCGCCGCCGTCCAGTCAGTGTCGTCACTTGGGTTTCTCTCCAAGAATGAGCGCAGCGTGAGACCAATTTAAATAATTCATCTCCAAATCTTTAAAAAGATTAACTCCTGAGGAGGTTTTATTTAAGTTAGTGGTGACCAAGCTCCAGAGCCAGGGCCAAAAAAACTGAGTGTGGGAGATATTCCTAAAATCAGCAGGGCCATGGCTGCTACTCGTGAACAAAGGGACCATGGAGATGCTCAACATCTAGAATCCAAAAGTGGTTCAAGGTTCTCCAGAACTCTTGGAAGTGGCTGTGTCTGTTAACCCCTCAGTACCTGAAGCCACTCTGGTGTCCAAAGAAGGTTGATTTCAGGAGACTCGTTTAGATGTGTTTTTTTTATTTTTTTTAATTTGATGTATAAACTTTGCTGAAATCTCAATTCCCCTTTATTAGGTGTCTACCGGTTAACGGCCTTTGTTGTACTGGACCCTGACATGTAGACAAAAGGTAGAATTTGCACCATTTTTCCCCCAGCGAGCAGAATGCGCAGGTTGTAGCGAAAACAGTTAGGGGGGTGTGGTCCTTATTTTACAGTCGCGAGGAGAGCCATGCGTGTTTCTAGGAAGGCATTGCAGAGGAGAGCAGCAAACGTTTCAGACTGGGTGGGGGTTTCTCTTTTTTTCCTGTTTTTGTTTTTTCAGACTACTCTTTGTAGACCAGTTCTAAAATTTCATATTTTTTATTTAAACAATGTGATTATTATTTTTTTTTTTGTTAGATTATTTTAATATTTTGTGGTGACAGGTCTATCAAGGGGCTAAAATCTAATATCTCCATTTTAGACCTGGATGAAGGGCCTTTTGAAGGTCCTTGGGATGTATAAGTAATCTGTGGTATGGCTCGGTGTCTATTGTGTCGGGAATCGATTCCTTAGTGGGAGTGACTGCATGTCATGGAATCCAGCATAAAAGGAGGCGGCGTTACGGGGCATACAAAGTTTATTCGGTGAATTTCCAATTCTAAATATAAGTCTGGTAAATTGATGGCTTTTGTGACCTCATCCAGCCCCTTTACGAAAGGTCTAGAACTGACCGGAAGATTAAAAGGGTATGGTTTAACGTTACAATTTCACCGTCAAAATGGTTGTTCATTGTGAATTTCGAATGAACGCCTAAGGCTGTTTGATTCAGAATATTCCAGGGAGCTATAGATTGGCAGCATTGGCATGCACGTGGCTTGGCGCTGCATCTACAGAGCTTAATGACTCTCTGCAGCACCCCCTTAGAAACCCAGAACCTAGAAATTATATCAGTCATCTCCCTGATAGGAGGATTTTGCCATTGGTGGCTGAGATGGGGCGGTGGCGTTTGTGGGGCGTGGCGATGGTTGGCAGCAGCTTACTCACGCGGTCAATGGAGCAAGCGCAGTGTTGGTAAACATACGGCACCCTTGGTGTGGAGCGCATGTTCATGGGAAGCTGGAGTGACACCTACTGCCTTTCTCTCTTTTTAGACCCACACTAAATTTTGTAATCCCCTTCCCCTAGCCAAGAATGATTTATCTACCTTATTTCTTGCTAAAACTTTGCGGGGGGAAAAAGGGACATTTAAAGCCTCGGCAGGTCCTTCAAATTAATGTTCTTGACCTTAACCTTGTCCTCATGTTTTTTCTTTTTTGTTGTTTGCCAAACCTTTTAGAACCTGTGTATGGTTTTTGTCACATCAACATCTATAGGAGGTCTTTTCTATATAGTGTATATTATAAGCTATGGCCCACCACTAGTTGATCGGTTGGCTTCATTCATGAACACTCTTGAGGACTTTCCTAAAGCTGCCATAATTTATGGTTTCAAATTTGGTGCTGGACAGGGTTAAATTAAGTGTTTTAAGAGATTTGAATACTATTCATATGTTCTGGACCTGACCAGGGGAGCTTTTATCTGAATATAGGACATCTGGTTACTACAACTTATCTTCCTGCCATACGAGACGTGCGAGCATCTGGCCACTGCGCTATCTTGATCACATGGGATATAGTTACTTTGGAAGGGATCGGCACACAAAGCCGTTAGGCTGTGCCCACCTCTGTGACAAGGGGCCCTTGTTGACCCTTCCTATTGTTCTTTAGGAGACTTAATATATTTTTCTTTTAGCTCAGCGTCATGCCTGGTTGACTCAACCAATGAATAGGGCACTTGATCAAGAGAATTGGTATCGTTGAGAATTAATACCAGGACGGGAAAACCATGAGAGATAATCGTGCATGGTCGTGATGGAACAGATTTTGATCTTGACCAGACTGTGAAACCTCTCAGTTTGGGGGAGGAAGGCAGATTATATAACACGTCATTAAAAAAAAAAATTTGGGGAGTGTCAGGAAATTTATAGTCAAATAGTGTTATGGGCCCATGGGTGTGTAAGACAAGTAGCTAGGACCAGCATGAAACAAAATTGAGGTGCACGATTGACCAGGTCAAGACATGTTACATGGAAACTGAGTTATGGAGGTCAGCTTTTAGGTGTTTCTGAAAAGCAAATAATTTAAGAAAGAATATTAGGCTACGTCTTTGTTGTTCATTAGGCATCCCCACCCGTACCCTTCCCCGTTACCCTCTCGTATCCATCTCTTGTTGATCTTCTCTTGGCTGCTTTCCAACCCCAAGTAATGCCAATTTTAGCATTTAAAAATGACTTGAATAGAAGTATTTGCAACCTGCATCTATTATCAAGATAGCATCAAGTCATTTGGCAGCCATGTTGGCCTGTACATGTCCTCCTCATGATGGTCTTCATGACCTCTTATACTGTCATGGACCTCATACGGTACTTAATAGTTGCCAAAGTTTTACAATCTGGCTATTTACCTTTTTGGCAGGTAGAGGTTTGCCATTGGCAGTCACAAACAATCTTTTGCTCTAATTTTTAAAACTCTGGTCAGTCACAATCAGCCAGACTTTTATCTCCTGTATATGGGCCTCTTAGAGCAATATATGTTGTCACCATGATGATGTTAATGTTTCTTTAAACTCATTTCGAAGCCTCAGACATGACCCCATAGAGCTGGCCAAACTCACTTTCTTCATTGTTGGACTACGGTCAGACGACTGTGTGGAAAGCCTAAATCCCCTGTGGATAGAAATGGGGAGCCGCATAGGTTAGGTGGTCCTATATGTATAAGAATAAACAGCATTACGGGCATCCGAGACACCTATCTCCTTCATTATAAATGATCTTTCCCTAACGATAGCTTATACAAAATGACAGCAGTTATTTTTAGACAGATTGGTTGCACTTTGTTTTCCAGTCTAAATCTCTTCCCCCCCCCCTTGCACCACATTTAAGAGGTGCAGCCTCTTAATAATTCTGGCCGTCTGGACAAGTGCGCAAAAACTATAATCTATGCCAGCAAGCGAGCTTAGATCGTCCCTCAAATCTAGCCATTTTCCTGGTATAGACAATAATAAATCGGCCTGGCCTGTCTCTATAGCGCCACCTGCTGTTTGCTCTTTTTCGAATTTCTCTGTCCTGCTCACTGAGACGAAATCCCAGGCTCAGTGCCATCCTTCAACTACCACCGGCTGCAGCAGAAAGGTCATCCCCTGAGAAAGCATATGTCTCTTAAACTGCCCTCTCCCCTTCACAATGCACACTGGGTTTGGATGAGCGTGCATTTGTATTGACTAGGGACAGAAGATTAAGCCCTTCAAGATATTTCCCTTGAAAACAAAAGATCAGGCAGATTGAAATCCAACTGCCCTATCCATCTCTCCCTCGACAACTGCTTACCTCCATGCATATTAGATGGTTAGCCAGTGCCGACTAAATCGGTGGGTGCACCTGACATTGGTCTAGACATATTGGATTAGAAAGGCAGCCACCGATAAACAATAGAATCGCTTGACTGTTTGCGGCCTCTCTGCTGGCACCACCGTGTCAATCACACATTGAGCTGAACAGCTGAGTCACGTCTGGCAGTCTGGTTGCTAGGAATACATTGCCTATCGACTCCAGTCACACCGTAGAAAACCTCTAGCAACTAGTCTCTCTCTACGGTTACTCCGATCTTCAGAGGCCTGTTGGGAATAAACCAGGATTTCCATGTCAATAATATTTTTGCAAAAACAAATTAGGGTTGAGAATAACTTTAAATGGACATTCCCTTTAAGACCATTTTCAGTGGCTTCAATTGCAAAGCACAGACATTTTTGGGTAATTGACTATTGGTATCTATTAAGTTCTTCGTTCAATGCCTCGTGACGTTTGATGTGAAAAGTATTTCATCCATCCCTGATTGAAAATGTGACGTAAGGCAATATCGTGGGCAGAGGACAGGTGTGAGGGAGGGAACAACAGCCGACTAGAACACCACGCAACAAAAAGAAAAACTTTTTGTCTGCTACTGGGCAAAAAACATTTGTCCTATACTAAATCGAGTGTGCGGATTACAAATCCGAAGTCAGAATTGTTGTAACACGTCACAAAATTGTGCTATGCATAAGTATGCCTAAATGAATGAAGCACTTGGAAAGCATTGAATAATTTTGAACAGAACGAGTTTTACTCCAACAATTCCCTGATCTACATCAAAGTTTGTGTAGTAAACAGTGTATGAAAATTTAATGGAATAACAAAATTTCAAAAAGTCTAGTTTTTAAGTTTAAAAGTCTTCCTTGAGCAAGGCCCAGTGCTGTTAAAAGTGCTTCAGGCATCTGCGTTTGTGAACGGTCATATTTTCCCGTTGCAAAAACCAGCAGTAGTCCGCCATCATGTTGGGATTCCAGCGGCCTTGATACCTGTTCTCCATTGGAGAAATATCTTTTTGGAACAGCTCTCCATGTTCGTCACTTACGTGTCCCAAATTGGGTGGGAAAAAGTCAAGATGGGAATGTAAGAAATGCACTTTCACTGACATTCGGCAGCCAAGTTGTTCATGTGCTGTAAGCAGGTTGTCTACTAGTTCAGCAGAGTTTGCAGCTCGTCTGTTCCCAAGGAAGTTCTGCACTACGAGCTGCAAGACGCACTCGCTTTGTCAGATTCTTGCGCTGATCATAAGTAGTGTATTTGCCACATATGTAGCATAAAATGTCTGGATCGTTAACACATTAGCGTTTATCCATCTTAAGTTTCAAAACTGATAGCACTATAACAGATCACTTTATCCAAATCTGTCCAGCTTACCTTATATACTTAGGCTAGTTTCACACTAGCGACAGAGGACTCCGGCAGGCTGTTCCGTGCTGCCGCTGGAACTCCGCCCTCACCCCCATTATAGTCAATAGGGACGGAGCAGCAGTCAGGGGCACACGTGAACTAGCGGGAGGACGGATCCGACAGGCTGTTCACCCGCCGGAACAGCCTGCTGGAGTCCCCTGCTGCTAGTGTTCAAGTACCCTTACTACTGACATCAGCCTGAATGCGTCCAAACAGGTCTGGACATGTCCATTGGAATATCTCCAATATAATGCATTAATATTATAACTGAATAGGCTTTGCATGTATAACTTAACCCTTTAAGGACCTCCGCCGTATATGAACGGCGGAAGTCCGATCCCCAAACATGGCGCCCGCTCGCACGTGCAGCGGGCGCCATAGCCGCCGGGTTTCTGGTATTTTAAATAAGCCATTAGGCTGATCGCATACATTTTCCCTTTTCAGATGCCGTGGTCAAATGTGACCATGGCATCTGCGCAGTCCGGAAGCGGAAGTCGCACACTTCCGCTCCAGTGACAGCGTTCCCCGGCTGGGATCGGGGAACCTGTTACATTGATCTAATAGGCTGATGCCTCAAGCAGGCTTCGGTGCCTATTAGATGACTATACCAATGCAAGCATTGTATTGGTATAGTGCAGGCATGCTCAACCTGCGGCCCTCCAGCTGTTGCAAAACTACAACTCCCAGCATGCCCTACAGCTATCAGCCTACAGCAGGGCATTGTGGGAGTTGTAGTTTTACAACAGCTGGAGGGCCGCAGGTTGAGCATGCCTGGTATAGTGTAAATGAAGTGTTCAATTGTGTTTTATATAGACATCAATGAACACAATAGGCAATCTAATGATTGCCAGTTATTGTCACCCAAGGTGACTTAAAAAAAAGTTTTGCAAATATAAAAAAAAATAAAAGTTCAAATCACCCCCCTTTCCTTAAAATTAAAATACTTAAACAATAAAAAAATAAACATCATGGGCATCGCCCATACTATTAAATATAACAATATTAATGTCATACGGCAAATGGCGTAAACAGCCAATTTGCCATTTTTTGTCACTTCAACTACCCAATAATTTTTTTTTATAAAAAGTGATCAAAAAGTTGCACACACTTCAAATTGGTATCACTGAAAAGAACAGATCGTCCCGCAAAATATGAGCCCTCACACAGCCCCGTACACATAACTACCAAAAATTTATAGGGGTCAGAATATGGATATAAAAAGTTTTTGTTTTCCTCAAAGGTTTTAATTTTAAAACGCAAGAAAAATTATACAAGTGTGGTATCGTTGTAACCGCACTGACCTGGAGAATGAAGGTAACAGGTCAATTTTACCGCATAGTGTACAATGTAAAAAAAAAAAACTTTATCAGAATTGTATTTTTTACCACTTCTACCCCATTTGGAATTTTTTCCCCGCTTCCTACTACATGGTGTGCAACCGTAAATGGTGCCATTAGAAAGTACAACTTGTCCCACAAAAAATAAGCCATCATAAGACTATGTGAATGGAAAAATTAAAAAGTTAGGACTATGGGAAGGCGGGGAGTGAAAAATTAAAACGCAAAAATGAAAAATCCCAGGGTCCTTAAGGGGTTAAAATCTAGACGTGTCAGGCAAATTCCGAGTTCATATTTTGAATCGGCGCGCTCATTTTTGTGTAAATCACATGTTTTTCTCTCAGTAGCAAAATCATTGTTGCGCGGTGTAATCGGACATGTTGTTTTGTCCACAGAGGTAGAAGGACCTTTCCTTTTGAGATTATCCATCCCACTTGGGAGAATATCCCAAGAATGCCAGATAATACCGCTGCCTAATGAGGGCAGATGATACGGGACATATGCTGTTGTTGACACAGCTTGTGGCATAGAGTCCTCCATATGGGCTCTACGTATGGATATAGAAACACATTGTGTGCAGTGCCAGTCCTGTCCCGTTCGCACAGCCTTGGTGAGATTCTAAGAAATCCTTTGTGGCCGTCTCTGGCCCCATCACACGCCCTCCCCAGAGAATGAGGCCTTTTCAGAAGGGATTAATTCAACCTTCTTGCAGCAAGTGAGGCTCTCAGGCCGTTACAGTTAACCTGTTCGTGGCCCGGCCAGTCATCGGACGGTCTGGGGTTTCCTCTCTTTTTTTTCGGGTGTTTAGGGTTAAATCTGACTTAAAAGAAAAATATGGGGAAAAGGTGCCCAGGTTTACTATCTGCATCTTGATCTTTCCCTAAAATGACCGGTGTAGGTTTGCAGTTTGACCCAAATCAACCTAAAAGGGGGTTGGGGAGTCGGCCATTTTGTTGTCAATTCCCAAGATTTAGGCACATGTTAGGATGATAAACATCCAAGAAGTTTATGATCTAAGATGTTGACACAGAGTTACGTGGACCGGATGAATATTCACGTCAATGCAGCTTGATAATTAGGGTCCTTATTGTGATGCCATGAAGATTGATTAGGAGCACAAAATGGCTGTCTCCACTGTACAGCTGACAGGCCCGAGGCAGTACATTCCCCTAAATGGCTGCCAGAACCTTTAGGAGATTATAGATTTATTATTGGGTCAAGATGAGTGGTAAATCCCACATGACCTGCTTCATTTTTGTAGCCAAAAAGAAAATGTCAATATCTGCCCATAATGGACTTTTTAAAAAAAAATTTTGTCTTCCCCACAGAATAGAAATGAGTGGCTTTGATGTGGCCACATTAATGTCCATTGACTGTAGTGATGCAGGACCTTAAAGCTTGAAATTTACTCCTTTTACTAGGTTATATTTATTTCCAGTGATTTGGTTAGAAGTAGGACATAACCCCCTCTAGGAGCTGTTGTGATTGGAGGTCTGCCGAAGGCGATTTTGGTTGACCACAATTCACATGAAGCCAAAAATATTTTATTTTATTTTTGTTTTAGGGTTAAAAATAGGAATTTGAAGTATTTCTAGAACTCTTTCGTGGGCAAAGTTAACAAAGGCAACACTGGTCGATCCAGACGATTCTTGGAGCAGCTGATCATAGCTGTAGCTGCTGATTCTATGTGCTCCAGGTCACCGTGTACCAACGACACGTGTTACACTTACTAAACAATTGGACAAGTTTATGAATGTTGTGTTTGAGATTCGGGTTTATGAGGCTAATTTTATGAGGGTTCAGGGACATGCAGCAGACCCTCCTCCCCCCTTAGATTTGTTGGGGGGGTTGTGACAACCTTATAATAAAAACCTTGAGGCTTTTAGTAGACTATTAAAGCAGACTTCATTTCCTAGAGAGCAGAGACCCTTGTGAAACGGCCAACAATGTGCGCTTTGTTTGCTCTTCGAGAGACCTAGGCAGTATTCTGGGAGGGGAGGGTGGTGTTGCTAGATTAATAGCCCCCATAGGCTGGGTCATTGCGTGCACCTATTTATTAACCTCTTCTCTCCCAGGTATGGGCTTTCCTGTCTTTTGTCTGTTGAATGCCTTGGTTGTCTTGGTGTACAATGAAGTTTAATATTCTCTACATCTGACGTCAATGTTGTATCACGTTAGTTTTAGTTTGTTGCTTCTCTATATTTTGGCCAATGTGTCTGCCATCTGCCCCTCACTGTATTCTTCTGTACTCTTCGTATGGTCATATTATGGGGATGTAGTGAGCTACTTGGGTTCTGACGTTCTCCAACCTGCCTCTTTGTCGTGACCTTGTGCAGTCTGCTCCCTTGGTCTGTTGTGGCCTTGTATAGCCTTCCTTCTTGTAGTGTTGCACCCGTTTCTGTTCTTCCCCCTCTTCGACATGGTCAGTGCAGTTGACCTACCATCCATATCCATGTCTACATGTATGTCCAGCCTGTGACTTCAAGAATCATATATGTTTGTTCTGCTCCATCATCTTTCTATTCCCTTCTTCAGCCTCTAAAACCTTCTAGACAAGTTGACTTGAAGTAATTTAAGTCAAATATACTCAAGAACCACACATGTATTGAAATTGCCAAGTCAGATAAAAATTGCTTAACATAGT
Organism: Bufo bufo; assembly: GCF_905171765.1. NCBI lineage: Eukaryota > Metazoa > Chordata > Amphibia > Anura > Bufonidae > Bufo > Bufo bufo. The sequence goes on from NC_053399.1 coordinate 99,361,237, forward strand.
TCTAGGTTGTTGTTGTTTTTTTTTAAATTTCATGTAATTAAAAAAAAAAATGTTAAAACATATTTTCATTTATTTTTAGGCTGCAAAATCAAAGCGCTAAGGGCGAAAACGAACACATACATTAAGACACCAGTTCGAGGGGAAGAGCCGGTTTTTATGGTGACTGGACGTAGAGAAGACGTGGCCATGGCAAGGCGTGAGATCATTTCTGCCGCGGAACACTTCTCCATGATAAGAGCTTCCCGGAACAAAGCCGGCAATGCTTTCGGCAGTGCCCCAACTCTACCCGGCCAAGTCACAATCCGTGTCAGAGTCCCCTACAGAGTTGTTGGATTAGTAGTTGGACCCAAGGGGGCTACCATTAAAAGGATTCAGCAGCAGACAAATACTTATATTATCACGCCAAGCCGTGACAGAGACCCGGTGTTTGAGATCACTGGGGCTCCAGGAAATGTGGAACGAGCACGAGAAGAAATTGAGACACACATTGCGGTACGAACCGGCAAAATCTTGGAATACAACAACGAGAACGACTTTCTGTCCAATAGTCCAGATTCTGGCATGGAAAGTCGATACCCAGAGAGCTGGAGAGTTCATGGTACAGCAGCAGGTTGCAAACCTCTTTCCACCTTCAGACAAAACAGTCTAGGGTGCATTGGTGACTGCCCGGCAGAACCCGTTTATGAGACGCCAAGACTGAATGATCAGAATGAATTCAACTACGGCTACTTGTTCCCTAACTACAAGCAGGATGTGTATTACGGTGTGGCTGAAAGTAGTGGACCCATGTGGGGAGGACAAGAGAACAACAGCCCAACCCCAGGCATCTTCACAAAGCAGCAGCGCTCGGGGAGCAGCGGCACCATCCAGACCAATGCCACCCAGAGGTCTCCAGAATCCAGCCTTACTAGCTTGCCAAGGAGAAACCAAGGCGATACTCTGCCAGGCTTCACCAAACTTAATGCCACTAGGAACTCTGTTTCTGGAAGCCGGGAGTGCATGGTATGCTTCGAAAGCGAGGTCACAGCTGCACTGGTGCCCTGCGGGCACAACCTTTTTTGTATGGAGTGTGCTGTACGCATCTGCGAACGCAATGAACCTGAGTGTCCAGTTTGTCACGCGTCCGCCACTCAAGCCATAAGGATATTTTCCTAAGAGACTTTGCGAAAAGGGAATGGGTGGGTAAAGAGATGATGGACTTGTGGTGCATAGAGGTCAAGAAACAATATTTAAACTTCATGATAAAATCTTAACTATAATCAGAATGTTACAAAAAGGATATCTGAAACTTGCGATTTTTTTTTTATTTTATTTTTTCGAACTTTTAGAGGTTTGGTGGTTAAAAAAAAGGGGTTACCGATACCCTTTTCCAGCAGTCACAGCAAATTTTTGGGGCTCCAGTGCCCACGAGAATCAATTTTCTTGAGTCCAGATGTAACCTTTTAGTTTTCTGACTTTTTTTATTGGAATAGAAGAGTTTTTAAGGAGCAAGTAATTACCCCATGGTCGCAGCCCCGCAAAAAGTAATAGCTTGCTGCTGTAAAACCATCAGGAATTTTCTTCGACTTTTTTTCTGTTAGAAGTTAAGTCGAGCTCCATCAACCTCTACTGCGGTTTGAAGATATGCAGCTGATATATATATATATATATATATATACACTTATGATCTCTGTAATATTAAAGGGTCAAGTGGAAAGAGGGGTCCAACTGAGGTCAGAGATGTCCTCTTTCTACTCTGACCTTCTTAAGCACTGTAGGAGATTTACCTCTCTAAAATTAAAGCGGGCAGAGTCGGCAGATGGGCTGATAAAAAAAATCGGTGGATACAGAATGGAGGGCACTCAGGGGTACCACCAACCAGGTCAGATTACTGGGCATTTACAGGCCCCACTTCCGGTGCCCACTGATGCCTTTCTCTCACATCCCGCCTGACTATCGACCGGAATCCTATTTCATCATTACAAGCAAAAATGAAAAAATTATTAAAAATAAAAACTGTAATTATCAATCTCTGGGAATCTGCAACATGAGGACACAACTATTACCTCACACTCAACAGAATGCAGCTCAATCTACCATTTGCAATTTTATGGTCATTTGCTGTAAAGAAGATTCAGAATTCTGATGTAAAATTCCTGCCAGTTTTAATTTTTAGCGCCAGGACAAGAAACAAAACTCAACAATCAGGACTTTATATGCATGGAGGTCTTGCTTATTTTTAAGAAAAGAGAAAAAAAAATTTACAAAAAAAAGACTTTGATTTTACTGTGCACTGAAGCTGGGCCATCAGGATTTCTGGTCCTCCTCAACTGCCGCTTCATCTGTTAGGCCTCTGCGGCCATCACAAGGAAAATACTTATTTTTTGTTTTAAAGCGGGAGCACTGGTAATTCAAAAGGGAGGAACACTAAACTTCAAAACTTTTTGTGTTTTTTCTTTTTCTTTAATGAATGCAAAGAAAATAAGACTTCTTCCTCTTAACTGGACCAGACGGAACGTTTTAAGGAAAATGCAGAAACGTTGGACCAAAGTTTTATGAGCTGGAAAAAAAAAATAAAAAGTTCTAGAGGGTGCCATGTTTAGTCTTCAGCTTTTTTAAAGATGCTTGAGACCACTTGTCAAGTTAGGGTTTCCTCTTGCCCTTTGGAATCACACAACATGAGTCAGTCTAACCAGGGGGTTGTTATATATAGACTGCTCCGTATTCCTCATCCACCTTCCAGGGTTACATTTTTTTCCCAATTTTTGGTGCTTCCTGGATAATCGTTTTATTTATTTCTAACTATGTGGTTTTTGGGACTAGAACAACACTTGATCATGGCATAGTGCAACATAAGGAGATTCCTTCTTTCAGACTATTTTTTAATTGTGAACTGTATACTATCCACAGTCGCCATATCAGAAAATCGTATATATATGACACATTGAGATATCTTCATGCCATTTTCCAGTGGTGATACGTTCCATGACTTCCAATCCCTACTAGGGGAGATCCTGCCCTTCATCTCACCTTGGGTCAATAGGACAGGAACTTCCGTCACATTGCACGTGTGAAAGAACCTTCCCGAGTCTTTCATCAAACACTGCTTCAATTGCATAAGAATGTAGGCACTAGGGATGTAATATCTGTGTGCCCCCCTCCGCCAAAAAAATAAAAAATTTCGGAATTGATAGGGGAGGGAGGTATTATTTAAACTTTTCTTTCATATACATATATATATATATATAATTTTTTTTTTTAAGGATTTTCAAAAAGTTTTCGACTTGATGTAGCGGTCATAATACCTTGTTACAAATTAGCAGTATTTTTTTTAAACAAATGTAGCATTTTACTTTGAAAAGGGACATAACGAGAAATATTTCAGGTCAGTTTCGGGGCAACTACTCGGACAGATCTCAAAGGACAGGATAAGACTCCATGATGGAACTTTTATTTTTTTTGGGTGTCTACCTTGTCACTAGTGCAGTTGAATATTTTTAATGACGCTTCAAAAGTCTTCAGTGAGAATGTATTTGCTACACTGGAGCACATTAATCTTTCCTACAATTCAAAGTAGTCTTTGCTATATAGCTTTAGGTAAAACTTTTCTGCTTGCATTACTACAACCTACACCCCCCCCCCCCCCCCCAGATTTAAAATGTAAAAAAAAAAAACCTAAAAAAAACCCTGGCATCATTTCTCTCAACTTCTCCTGAAGGTTTTAGGTTGCATGCAAAAAGCACTTTGAGGAATGGCCTGCATGGATAGGACTTTGGAGTCATTTTTTATTGAGAACCTAGCACTACATTTTTAAGGTCTTAGAGGCTGAAACATTTTTTAGAATTTGTGGACCCCTTGGTAAATTCATTGACGTCCACAATTTGAAAATATACCAGTCCCACCAGTCGTATTGGAGGCTGTATTTCCTTCGAACTTTTTATTTTATTTTATACTTTTTTTTTTTTTTGCGATCTGTTGGCCACGGCTCAAAAACCTAACACTACCTTACGTATTTTTGAGGCAACAGCCTTACGTGAATAGCCTCAGCACGCGGGGGCAGCAGCCCATGTGTGGACTGAACCATTTTTTTCTCTTTTAGAAAGCAGCCAGTCTGTTCAGGAAGAAGCAGTGATGTCACTGGTAGCACGGTGATGTCATCAGCTCTTCATGAGTGAATAGACTCTGGCCCAGCCTGACAACTTATGATTTGTGGGAAAAGACCTGCTTGATGTGTCGTTTCGAACATATTTCAAAGGTTAAAGTCCAAGAGCTATGGAAACAAAGATGGAGGAATAGTACAAGCATGGACTTGACAGGGGGTTGGTGTTGCCATACTATAACGTGGGTAGTATTTTATTGCTCGGCTTGTTCTAAAAACGTCCTCCCTATGTTCATTGGGTTTGAGTATCAGTAATCCATAGTAGGCTTTCAGAGTTTTGGGGTTATTTTCTAACTGCACTAAGAAAATGTCCTCCAGAATCTTGTTGCTCCAGGTTACTGCACGTTGTACCCAGTTTTTATATTTTTTTAGCTTCTCCCTCTTGTGTCTGTACATTTCAAAGTCCTTTTTACATGTGAATATAGTGACAAGTATGGCACTTACCCGCTCAAGGTGTGACCCCCCCCTCTTGAATTTGGGGTCTATACATTTTTCCTGGTGCCATCGTGTTCGAGGTAGAATTTTCCATTATACAACACATATATGATAATTTATAGTACATTGGTATAGGGTATTGAAGGAGATGAAACACTTATTTGGATGGAGATTGTCGATTAGATATATTTTTTTTGTTACCGATTTAAGACTTGGCAGTGTGGGCAGCCATTTTATATTCATGGACCCAACTCATGAGTCACTGGGAAGGAGTTGACCTGTTATCACAGGGGTTCAGCCAGCTCCAAAGAAAATGGCTGACCTTACATGTAGATAATCAGAGCCTATTGAAGGCAGAAGTCAAATATTGATCCTTTCCACTAAACATTGAAAGAAAAGTGTGCTATAATACATACCTTATTTTAGACACCCAACCCGGTCTTGTGTAGAAAGAGAACTGGGAACCGTGAGCAGACATATTGGAAATAATATACAACAATATTGGGGTTGAATACTTAAGCTTTTTTTCCCTATAAGTCAGGTGTATTGCCAAACCATCCATCGTTCACCAGACTTTTATATTCTCCCTTTTGAATCCAAGTTTTAATTAATCTCCACTGAAGAATGTAGGACAACGCATCTATAGACACTAGAAAGAGAGATATAGAACAATATACATAACGACGCAAAAAATATACTGTGATATGATCATCAAAAATTATATAGAGAAATGTTTTATTCTACACAAAGACCAAATTTTCTTTATATTTAAGGAAGCAGTATAAAAATAGTTTTACTTTGCCCCAAGATTTTTAAAGAAAATCATATTTACAAAAAAAAACTAAAAAGTTTGAGAGGAGAGTTGTTTTTTTTATTTAAGAGTCTATTTGTAACCCACGATGAGGAAATGACTGTTAATAGATCTGTAACTATTTCGTTTTTAATCAAAAAGTAAAAATAAAAAAAAATACATAATAAAAATAGAGGCAAAAAAAAATAAAGGACACTGCTTAAAAAAATTAGATCATTTCTTTATAATTTAATATTCTATTTTAATAAATGCATTTATTACGTGTAAATGTAAGCAGGACACATGCGCTGAAGAAAAAAATACTTTTTATTGGGTAATTTATTAAAATAAAGGATTTTATTTTATGATAAAGTAATCCTTAAGCTTTCGAAACATAGATATGTAGACGGAAAAAAAATTAAAACCTTTTTGTAGCCAGATTTTAAACTTTTAAGTATTTCTTTTTTTTTTTAAAAGTAAATTTTTTTTTTTGTGTGTGTGCCGAACATTTTATGCTGTCGATGAAGAATTAGCTATTAATGCCTTGTCTTGTGATTTTATCACATCATTTGTGTTTTAGAGAGTATTGAACAATTAATGCCTTCATGCCTGATGAAAACTTCGAAAAATGGTTTTGGTTCTTTTACTTAGGAGGACCTGGCGGTGGGTCCGTGGCCCATCCAGCCATTCAAGGAGTTAGACTGACCCACCATCGTCAAAGGGGCTTTAATACACCGCGTGCTGTTTTAGTGATGTAAATGCAATATATTGTAGCTGGGGATGTTAGAAGCTTATACAGTGACTTAGGTAGTTCATCGTACGCTTCATTTTTTGGGTAGACCAGCAAAAAATTTGTTGCTTTAACAGTTCTGGAAGTCCACATTTTGTGTGTTTATTCTGAGCTTTGTTTTTCATGTGTTTTTTTTATATTTCTTCTATATATTTTTTTCTCTATCCCATTTAATGTTGTGGTTTTGAGGGGTGACTGTTCTACAGTAGAGTTTGATTTGGTTGACTAGGAGGTCTATATGTAGAGGTTTTCATCTCTGCCTTGGATGCAATGTGTGAAGAGACTGCAGGACAGAATTGTGAATGGTTGTGTCAAAAACTGGTCAAAATATCCAATTTCTCTTTAGTACTTTTTTAGTGGTTCAGTATTCACCCCTCTTCCTTCCCAGACGGTCCCTTTGCATGAAATCTATAGAACCCCCTCCCTCAAAATGTAGTGAAGGCCTTGTGTGATGAGAGAAGACCAAGCCTCTACTGGGTGCCATTTTTATTCATAGTTTTTATCATTTCTGTTTTATCACTATCACAAACGGCTGGACATGGTAGCAGCAAATCTTAGGCATTGTCTAGACCCACAACTTTTTTTTTTTTGAATTTACAGGAAAAATTTAGTTCTTCCACAGACTGTAAAAAGTTATATCTGAGCTTTTTTTTTTTTTTTATGTACCAAGACTTTGATATTTGCGCCATATTATCTCGCTTGTGATTAGTCCTAATAGTTCCAACCTATAGATATCGGAATCACATTGTGCCATACATTGGAGAATTTTTCAAAAAGATAACCTTGTTGATGGTAAACACAGTCAAATATCTTCTGCTTGATACATTCGTGAAATTATAGGTGGGCCGCCGAAGAATGGGGCACCATTTTCCTCCAGAACTGACCAGGACATTGGCCCTAGTTTTGTATAGAAATGTTTTAATAGAGATTCTTCATCCTGATGAAGCTAAGGGAATGAGCCGAAAATGAGGCATCCCATTTTTATTTAGTTTTTTTTAAGGCATGAGGTTTGTTTTATTTTGGAAAAGACACAAAGGTTGATAAATAACCTAATTCCCATTGTGTATAAAACCTGAATTACTTTGAAACCACATGGACAGTGTAGGACAGCCATACATGTTAGATTATTGTTGACCAAACCCATTGAATGTGTATGGGGGCCTTCCATCTCTTCCCGACAGTTGATGTTGAGAAGATAAGGATCGGACAGTTAAACTTCTACATGCCTGATAAGTTCTGCTCTCTGAGAGATAAACCACCACCAGAGGTGCCTGGCACCAGCTTACTCTCTGCATGTCTATGGAGCCTTTGGGCAAATAAGTTATCTAAAATGTATGGTCGGCTGGACTGCAATGTTTTAACCTTTTTTGACCAACCTTGTTGTCCTCTCGTGTCGGACGAGGTAGGCTTTAAGCCTTAGACTATTGGAGAGAATTCTAGTCTCAGTTGGATCTTCCATCCACTAGAAAGGGTCAAAATAGAAGCGGTAAATATGTCATTTTTGTAATTTTTTAAAATTTTGTTTGTATTTTCGCAAACCAGATTACCAAAATGTAAGGATTTTCTTAAATATTAAATCACGTGTATATACATTTTAGGTAAAAATGAAATGATTTTATTTGATTTTTTTACTCTGCGACGCTGTTTGTAACCTTATATGAAAACAGCCCAGCAATAAACTGCACTAAAGGAGAGAATTGCTAGCAAACGTGTAGCCAAATGCGGATTATGGGGTTATTTTAAACCCCCAATTATTTCAGGGGGGACAAGTCCCCCAGAAATTGAACTTTTTCTTACATTTTGTTGAAGAACTTTATAAATATTTTTTTTTTCTTTATGTGGTTGGTATTTAAACTTGTATGTGCAGGGGTTAAAGTCCAAATATTGTTTTCCCTCCTCGCCCCTCACGAGTTTTTAATTTTTATTTTACACTTTAAAACCAAAAAAATTTTTTTAGTTTTTGTAGAGTTCTATTTTGATTCCTCTGCAAAAAAGTGGGCTTTTATTTTTAGATTTTTGTGTCTTACGTTGTAAACAGATTAAAAAAAAATATTCCTGCTATAGCACTTAATATATTGGAAAAAGAGGGGTCAAGCTAGTAGATGTGTGTCCACGCTTGTCTCGTAACCTTTTTTTTATTTTTTATTTGCAAATAGCTTTAACATTTAGGGCCCAGTAAACTATAAGCAATCTGAGCCAAAATGCATAGGCGAAAAAAGTAAATCATAGGGAAAAATATAAAAAAAATTCAAAAATTTTAACAATACAAAAAATTATATAGAAGATAATTCAAACCAGGATGGCTATTTAATACTCATAATAAATGGGAAGATTTATGACATATATGACTCGCTGGTGTCTTATAACATTCATACTCCATTTTTCTTCATTTTTACCTCATCTTTTCAGTTTACAGTTGGGAATGCGGGTACAACAGTGTGTATCGACCCAGCTGTTTTTTTTATATATTTTTTTTTTTTACTTGAACAAAACTGAATGAAATTCTGTCTTGAGAGATATAATCACACTTCATGCACTTTATATTATTTTTAATGGTTTTTTTTTTTCCTCTTTAATACATTTCATGAGAAAATATACGAATGGAAAGAGAAAAGGGGGGCAGGGTTCAAAGTATATGCATAAAATATATACAGCGCTGTTTTTTTATATATGTTATGGAAACAAAAAGAAATTCAGATAAAATAGTCTTGTTCTTCCGCCTCGTTTTTCATTTTCTTTAGGAAGGAATGAAAAGAACGAAAAAGGCATCTGAATGGTCACCTGAGCAAATCTGTGAATTTATAACTTCCAATGATGGGTCTCTGTACGTACCCATGGCGGTCCCTAATGATTTAATGACTGGTTCTCTTCTACCACTAATACATAGTATATGTGTAGTTGTGTGGTTTACTCTTTTAATTGTTAAGTTCTGGGGATGACTCAAAAAATGCTCTTCCCTACAGTTTTGGTTAAACTTTCAAATCATTATGCCACCCACGAAATTACTGGGCGCCTCGATACCAACAAGATGTCCTAACATTTGCCATAAATTCATTGATGTATGAGAATTTGGCTGGACGACTATCGACCATCTATCATATCCAATCTTAAACACATGAGCCGTTTGCAGAACGTAGACGTAGTCCTGATTTTTTGATGTCTTCATTTTATGTTTTCATATTTTTGTATATTTTTTTTAAAAGCAGATAGTTAAAGCATACATGATGTTGCACAAGTTGTAGAAAACAAAGAAGGGAAGGGTTAATGTATTAAATGTGCTGAATTGACATTAAGAACTTAATTTTATTAAAGTATTATTACTTAAATATTTGAGTATGTCTTTTATTGGTGATCTGGTGTGTAGTACTAATCACTATACTCTAGTCACCTCATCAGTGATGTGTATACAGTGATATCACTGCTCTATGTCCTGGTGATCCGGTGTGTAGTACTGATCACTATAGTCTAGTGACCTCTCACCAGTGATGTATATACAGTGATATCACCGCTCTATGTCCTGGTGATCCGGTGTGTAGTACTGATCACTATAGTCTAGTCACCTCTCACCAGTGATGTATATACAGTGATATCACTGCTCTATATCCTGGTGATCCGGTGTGTAGTACTGATCACTATACTCTAGTCACCTCTCATCAGTGATGTGTATACAGTGATATCACTGCTCTATGTCCTGGTGATCCGGTGTGTAGTACTGATCACTATACTCTAGTCACCTCTCACCAGTGATGTATATACAGTGATATCACCGCTCTATATCCTGGTGATCTGGTGTGTAGTACTGATCACTATGCTCTAGTCACCTCTCACCAGTGATGTATATACAGTGATATCACCGCTCTATGTCCTGGTGATCTGGTGTGTATTACTGATCACTATGCTCTAGTCACCTCTCACCAGTGATGTATATACAGTGATATCACCGCTCTATATACTGGTGATCTGGGGTGTAGTACTAATCACTATACTCTAGTCACCTCTCATCAGTGATGTGTATACAGTGATATCACTGCTCTATGTCCTGGTGATCCGGTGTGTAGTACTGATTACTATACTCTAGTCACCTCTCACCAGTGATGTACACTGCTCAAAAAAATAAAGGGAACACAAAAATAACACATCCTAGATCTGAATTAATTAAATATTCTTCTGAAATACTTTGTTCTTTACATAGTTGAATGTGCTGACAACAAAATCACACAAAAATTAAAAAATGGAAATCAAATTTTTTAACCCATGGAGGTCTGGATTTGGAGTCACACTCAAAATTAAAGTGGAAAAACACACTACAGGCTGATCCAACTTTGATGTAATGTCCTTAAAACAAGTCAAAATGAGGCTCAGTAGTGTGTGTGGCCTCCACGTGCCTGTATGACCTCCCTACAACGCCTGTGCATGCTCCTGATGAGGTGGCGGACGGTCTCCTGAGGGATCTCCTCCCAGACCTGGACTAAAGCATCTGCTGCCAACTCCTGGACAGTCTGTGGTGCAACGTGACGTTGGTGGATAGAGCGAGACATGATGTCCCAGATGTGCTCAATTGGATTCAGGTCTGGGGAACGGGCGGGCCAGTCCATAGCATCAATGCCTTCGTCTTGCAGGAACTGCTGACACACTCCAGCCACATGAGGTCTAGCATTGTCTTGCATTAGGAGGAACCCAGGGCCAACCGCACCAGCATATGGTCTCACAAGGGGTCTGAGGATCTCATCTCGGTACCTAATGGCAGTCAGGCTACCTCTGGCGAGCACATGGAGGGCTGTGCGGCCCTCCAAAGAAATGCCACCCCACACCATTACTGACCCAATGCCAAACCGGTCATGCTGGAGGATGTTGCAGGCAGCAGAACGTTCTCCACGGCGTCTCCAGACTCTGTCACGTCTGTCACATGTGCTCAGTGTGAACCTGCTTTCATCTGTGAAGAGCACAGGGCGCCAGTGGCGAATTTGCCAATCTTGGTGTTCTCTGGCAAATGCCAAACGTCCTGCACGGTGTTGGGCTGTAAGCAAAACCCCCACCTGTGGACGTCGGGCCCTCATATCACCCTCATGGAGTCTGTTTCTGACCGTTTGAGCAGACACATGCACATTTGTGGCCTGCTGGAGGTCATTTTGCAGGGCTCTGGCAGTGCTCCTCCTGTTCCTCCTTGCACAAAGGCGGAGGTAGCGGTCCTGCTGCTGGGTTGTTGCCCTCCTACGGCCTCCTCCACGTCTCCCGATGTACTGGCCTGTCTCCTGGTAGCGCCTCCATGCTCTGGACACTACGCTGACAGACACAGCAAACCTTCTTGCCACAGCTCGCATTGATGTGCCATCCTGGATAAGCTACACTACCTGAGCCACTTGTGTGGGTTGTAGACTCCGTCTCATGCTACCACTAGAGTGAAAGCACCGCCAGCATTCAAAAGTGACCAAAACATCAGCCAGGAAGCATAGGAACTGAGAAGTGGTCTGTGGTCACCACCTGCAGAACCACTCCTTTATTGGGGGTGTCTTGCTAATTGCCTATAATTTCCACCTGTTGTCTATCCCATTTGCACAACAGCATGTGAAATTGATTGTCACTCAGTGTTGCTTCCTAAGTGGACAGTTTGATTTCACAGAAGTGTGATTGACTTGGAGTTACATTGTGTTGTTTAAGTGTTCCCTTTATTTTTTTAACAGTGTATATACAGTGATATCACCGCTCTATGTCCTGGTGATCTGGGTGTAGTACTGATCACTATACTCTAGTGACCTCTCACCAGTGATGTATATACAGTGATATCACCGCTCTATGTCCTGGTGATCTGGGTGTAGTACTGATCACTATACTCTAGTGACCTCTCACCAGTGATGTATATACAGTGATATCAATGTGATATCAGATAATTTACCAAATACAGTCTTCTGGTAGCAGTTGCTCCCACTTGGCAAATCCTGCCCCCCGAGCAGTTGGCGGCCGGGTTGACATCAGTGCTTGGCGCGTCCGCAGATCAGGCAGATGGTGGTAATAATAACACAGTCCTCGGGTCCTTGTGATTCATGATGCCACATAATCTCTCTTGCTCAGCTCCACCATGGAGCCATTGTTCTGCTCCATGCTGTGTTTTCCTTTTCCAAGTCCAGGACCATCTCCTCAAAGCCAACAACAGCCGTGAGAGGCCTGAGCGTGAGGCGACCTGTCACTTCACCAGGGAACTGTAATACTGGTCCTCAGAAAAGAAGTATTTCCAGCATTAGATAATAATTGCTTTTTAAATCTGGCCAAAGTGTACAGACAATATCAGACAGTAAGTGATGGGTTAAACAAGAGGAGTGAGGACCTGATCTCAAAAGCTTACAATCTATGAGGAGACACAAGAGGAGTGAGGACCTGATCACAAGAGCTTACGATCTATGAGGAGACACAAGAGGAGTGAGGACCTGATCTCAAGAGGTTACAATCTATGAGGAGACACAAGAGGAGTGAGGACCTGATCACAAGAGTTTACAATCTATGAGAAGACACAAGAGGAGTGAGGACCTGATCACAAGAGGTTACAATCTATGAGGAGACACAAGAGGACTTAGGACCTGATCACAAGAGGTTACAATTTATGAGGAGACACAAGAGGAGTGAGGACCTGATCTCAAGAGCTTACAATCTATGAGGAGACACAAGAGGAGTGAGGACCTGATCACAAGAGGTTACAATCTATGAGGAGACACAAGAGGACTGAGGACCTGATCACAAGAGGTTACAATTTATGAGGAGACACAGGAGGAGTGAGGACCTGATCACAAGGGCTTACAATCTATGAGGAGACACAGGAGGAGTGAGGACCTGATCACAAGGGCTTACAATCTATGAGGAGACACAAGAGGAGTGAGGACCTGATCACAAGAGCTTACAATCTATGAGGAGACACAAGAGGACTGAGGACCTGATCACAAGAGCTTACGATCTATGAGGAGACACAAGAGGAGTGAGGACCTGATCTCAAGAGGTTACAATCTATGAGGAGATGTAGGCAGGGGCGTAGCTATAGGGGAAGCAGCTGCTTTGGGGCCCGAACTCAGCAGGGGCCGACCTAGGTGGAGGGCTATAAGATGTTATTGTCAGGGCCCCCTCAACAGTATTGTAAAATGAGATTATATACAGAGACACTGTAGGAAATTCACAGAGCGGCTGGCGGGCTTTGTCTGAGAGAGCAATATTGACTAGCCTCAGGAGTGGGTTTGCACGAGAGTCGGAGGTTGCAAAGAATTTGCTGGGGTGGGGGTGCCCGTTCAAAAATTTGCTGTGGGGCTCAGTCATTTCTAGTTACACCACTGGATGGAGGTGACACGATGAGTGAGAGTCCTGCTGACTCAGCATGGAAGCATCAGTGCAGTGATTGACAGGGTAGAGGAATTGGTGTAGTGACTGGTGCATGACTGGCAGAGGAATCAGAGCAGTGACTTGCAGGGCACAGGAATCGATGCAGTGACTTGCATGGGGCAGAGGCAACGGTGCAGTCACTGGCTCTGGGCGGAGGCATTGGTTCACTGACTGGCACAGGGCGGAGGTGTCAGTGGAGCAGGTGGACAGATAGCCTGATCGATCTATCCTGAACACAGAGGGGAGAGATTAGTGAGGTGGAAGAACTGGATAAGGTGATAACTGCTGGATTGGCGATGGTCCGACCCCTGTGGCAGACATCCAAGTACGGCGCTCAGCTGCTACTCCATTTCACCAGGACTCTTGTTCTGGCCATAGTTGGATGTCCCAGCTGTAGGACCCCCACTGATCTATCCAGAGAGTAGGTAATTGCTTTATACTGGAATAACCCTTTAAATTAAAGCTAGGATGTAGACTGGTAATTACTTGCCCTCAGTCTCCACCAGTCCAACCAGCTCCATGACATGGGCTATGGTACAAGACGGCCGGATAGTGTGGCGTCATTAGGGCACTGATCCCTTGGGTACTTCTTTCCATTGGTTGGTGGTGGAGAGAATCTCAGACTCCGGCAATGGATCCGTCCAGGTGATGCTACTCAGGCAGGCCTTCTTTATGAACTAGGGCCCCATGCACCGTCTTTCTCCCAGTAGACTGGCTGCTGAGCGCCATTACCACAGGCCCCTCACCGCGGCAGCCCCTGAGTAGGGGGCATTGTCTGGACCCCCATCAGACGTGAGAATGAATCATCTGAACAGTATGGGCCTCCCGCTGCACCCTGGTTCTTATAGTGCAGACTACAAATACATGTCGTAGAATATTCACAATGTGCAGAATCCAGGGCTACACGTGGATTAGTCTCACTGAATGTGCGGATCTACAACTGCAGAAACCTATAGAAACAGAGGTTGCAATAACGTGAGATCACCAGCAGGTGGCAGCATCAAGCAAGGATGCGTCATCTCGTTACAGACAGCAGAGGGCAGTGCTGTCCCCTGTAATGAGCAGTTCTTTGCAGATTTATTCATATAAATAAATAATGTAGTGCCTGCAGTGAGTCTACTCTAAACTACTTTCCAAGTTGTTTTTTTCAGATGGCGTCTCCCAATGGTGACCAGCATGGAAAATCCTCCCATAAACAGAAGCACCTAACTTGTGCCAACTGCGAGATGCCGATGCCGGACTCCTATGAATACAATAGGTGTCCTTTATGCCGTCTTCCTCCGACGCAACCCACAATGGGTGACATGTTCGGCTAGATGAAGGAATTCATGGGTCATTCCATTATGGAGATCAAGAGCGCCCTTTCTTCTAAGAGGGCCAGAGTTTCATCGCCAGGTCCTGTACCTATGGCTGAAGACGTCATTTCGATTGAAGACCATTCCTCCTCCTCTGATGAAGATGATGCCACTCACCTTTTTCCTGCTGAGAAGACGCAAATACTTCTACGCTCCATCCGATCAAGGGATCATGATGTTGAGCAAGGGGAAGCTCAACCGTCCACCTCTAGGGGGCCAAGGGCCTTTAAAGTGGATAAAGATTTAAAAAAAGCTTATGTTAACTGAATGGAAGCATCCTGAAGAAGGTCCAGTTCTCACGAAGAGATTCAGACTGATGTTTCCTTTCCACGAGTCGGAATCAGAACTTTAGGTACCGCCTCCGAAGGTCGATATGGTGATCTCCAAGTTGTCTAAGAGGACCTTAGTTCCTTCTGATGACGGAAGCAACCTTCAGGATCCATTAGATCGGAGGGCCGAGTGCACTCTGAGGCGCAGCTATTCCGCAGCTGCAGCCTCTGCTTCAGTTGCAGTTGTTTCCTCAGAAGTCGCGGATTTTTTTCGGTCCCGCTTTCTTAGAATCCAGGCGGACCTGGAATCTGGAGTCTCCAGAACTGACGTGCTAGACCAGTTCAAGACCTTGCTCCTTGGAACTGACTTTTTGTGTGACGCTTCCACACAGCACCTGAAATTAGCCGCCAAGGGAATGGCTCTCTCTTCCGCCAGTCGGCGGCCCCTATGGTTGCGTCCCTGGGTTGCCAATAACGCCTCCAAATTCAATCTGTGTGGCTTACCATATGAACCAGGAAGACTCTTTGGTTCAGAATTAGATAAGTTAATGGAGAGCCTGGCGGATAAAAAGGGGAAGTCCCTCCCCCAACAATCCTTTCGGGGCTGGAGTAGGCCCAGAAGTTCTAGAACCCAGGGGCCCTCCAGGTCTCAGAGATGTCAGGAGTCATCCAGACGTGGACGGGGTCGCGGTCGTGGAAAGGACCATAGAAAGGAAGCGGATCTATGACTCTCCCGCTTACCTTCCCCCATCCCCTCCAAATCGTCTGTGCGATGCTCAGAATTTCAGTTCCCCTCCGGTTGGAGGTCGTCTAAGTTTATTTCAGCAGGCCTGGCTGCAAAATATTCCGGACCAGTGGGTCCTAGAAATAATTATGTTGGGGTACAAAATAGATTTTCTGTCCCCTCCCCAAGAGAAGTTTGTTTTAACCAGAACCCTAAACCAGACCAAACAGTCTATCTTAGAGGATTCTGTCCTCCTTTATGTTCAAAAAAGGGCCCTAGAGGAAGTTTCTCCTTACGAACAAGGGCTGGGAGTTCACTCCCCGTTTTTCTAGTCCCGAAGCTGTCGGGCGGTTCATAAGACCAAAGCGCTTCAGAATGGAGACCATTCAATCACTTATCAGCATCCTAAACCCCGGCGATCTAATGATCTCCTTAGATCTAAAGGATGCTTACCTTCATATCCCCATTCACCCAGCTCACAGGAGGTTTTTTTTTAAGAATTGCGGTCTCCATAAGAGGGGTGGTAAAACATTACCAGTTTGCTGTGCTGCCTTTTGACATTTCTTCCGCTCCCCACACTTTTACAAAAGTTGTGGCTCCGGTCGTCGCCCAACTCAGGCTTTAAGGGCTAGAAATCATGCCATACCTAGACGACTGGCTTCTAAAGCCGCCACTGTAGACGTTCTTTTATCTCATCTTCAGCTGGCTCTTCAGTCTCTCCAGCGCTTGGACTGGCTCATAAATTGGGAAAAATCGGAGATCGTTCCATCTACTTCCAGGATATTCCTGGGTTTTCTTGTAGACTCCGAACGGATGACTCTTTCCCTCTCTCCAGAGAGGAAGAATCGAGTGATAAGAGCCACGCAGTTCCTCATGGCGCCTCGGCGGGTGTCCATCAGAACACTTATGAAGATGTTAGGCCACATGTCAGCATCTGCGGAAGCAGTTCCTTGGGCCCTATTGCACCTACGTCCACTTCAGGAAGAAGTGTTAGCAGTCTGGAATCGCAACCTCAAACGGTTGGACAAGACGCACTCCCTGTCTACCGAAGTCTGTTCCTCCCTCAGTTGGTGGAGGGACCTATCAGATGGGAGGTCCTTGATTCAACCTCATTGGATCACGTTGACCACAGACGCCTCCCTTCTAGGTTGGGGAGCACATCTGGAGGACAATCCAGTACAAGGATTGGCATTGTCAAGTCTAGTGGATTCCAGTCCAATCTGAGAGAATTGAGAGCAGTTCGGCTCTCTACCACTTTGCTCCTCTTATCCGCGGGAAGGCGGTAAGAGTCCGCTCGGACAATACGACGGTAGTCGCTTACATAAACAGACAGGGAGGCACAAGATCTCAACCTCTCCTCCAGAAAGTTGGTTTAATTCTTGATTGGGCAGAAACCAGTCTATCCCACCTTTCGGCTGTTCACATAAGAGGGAATCTCAACATAGTTGCAGATCAGCTGAGTCGGGGTCTGCCAGTTCCAGGCGAATGGTCATTCAACAGAGACGTTTTCACCCAGATCACACAACAATGGGGTGTTCCAGAGATCGACTTGATGGCGACCCGCTTGAATGCCAAGGTGGACAGATTCTGCTCCCTCTACAAGGAGGACAATCCTCTGGCGATAGACGCTCAGTCCATAACATGGAGGTTCAAGCTGGCTTACATATTCCCTCCAATTTCCATGATACCAAGGGTATTGACGAAAATCAAGCAAGACCAGACCCCGGTCATTGCGATAATACCATTCTGGCCGAAGAGGTCTTGGTTCACCCAGCTCATGAAGATGAGTCAGGGAACATATTGGAGACTTCCCTTAATGCAGGACCTTGTGTATCAGGACACAGGTCCCTGCCTAGATCTGAGGAGACTCAGTCTGACAGCCTGGAGATTGACAGGTCCCTACTAGAAGCTAGAGGGCTTTCTGCGGAGGTCTTGAGAACCATTTCACACTCCAGGGCGGAGTCTACAAACAAAGCTTACTCAAGGATATACAAGATCTTCCTTCAGTGGTGTGCTGATAAAGAGGTTGTACCCTCAGATCTTCCTCTTTCAGCAATTCTACAGTTTCTGCAGGACGGCGTGGACAACGGTCTAAGCCCGTCAACGCTCAGAGTTCATACCAGTGCGCTTTCTGCCTTTTTAGGCAGACCTTTAGCTCAAGACCCCCTACTCAGGCAGTTCCTCTAAGGAGCCGAAAGATTAAAACCTAGAATCCTGAGACCTATCCCTGAATGGGATTTATCTGTGGTTCTGAAGGGGCTATCCTCTCCCCCCTTTGAACCCTTAGAAAATGTGGACCTTAGATTTTTATCTTTGAAGGTCACATTTCTACTGGCCATAACTTCGGCCAAGAGGATTGGAGAACTTCAGGCCTTAGCGGCCGCTGAGCCTTATACCCTCTTCCTCCAGGACAGAGTTCTGTTGAGGTTTCTACCGACCTATGTCCCCAAGGAACCATCGTTTAGAAATACTAATCAGACTATCACCTTAACGGTTTTATGTCCCTCTCCCTCATCTCCAGAGGAAGAAGCCCTCCATTCCTTGGACATTTCAAGAAATCTCAGAATCTATATGAACAGAACTGCGGACTTCAGAAGATCCGAACACCTCCTGCTGTCCTGATCGGGGAAAAACAAAGGTCTAAAGGCCTCTAAACCCTCTTTGAGTAGATGGGTAAAAGAGGCAATCCATGAAGCTTTTCTAGCTCAGGGGTTCGCTCCTCCATCCTTTGTCACTGCCCACTCTACAAGGGCAGTATCCACTTCGTACGCGGAGAAAAGTTTGGTTCCGCTGGAACAAATCTGTGCTGCAGCCTCTTGGAGCTCCCACAGCACCTTTATAAAGCATTACCGCCTAGACTCTAGGTGCTCTGAGGGAGTGGCATTTGGACGTACTATTCTCATTCCCGCCCTCTCATAAAAAAATTTTTTAAAAGAGAGAACGGGGAACCCTCACAATTTGTCTGTTGCTCCTTGCTAGGTCCCCACTTGTGCTGCTGGTTAGGACGTAAGGGAAGCGTTAATTTTAACGTAAATTTGTTTTCCCTTAGTCCTAACAGCAGCACACAAATTTCCCACCTTATTTTTGCTTGTGTACTTGCTGATAAAGCACTGGTTTAGGGGTGGGTGTCCTTTTATAGGGGGTGGGTTAATTGTTTAATTGTCTTGGTAGCAATTTTAATCAATAAAAATTCCACCTGTCCTACCAGTTTCACAGAGGAGAACTCCTCACTTGTGCTGCTGTTAGGACTAAGGGAAAACAAATTTACGTTAAAATTAACGCGTCTACGGGTCCTTGGTCCTTAGTCTACGTAACATGGATGACATCTGTGTTTCATGGACCATTAGGAGAAGCTCTGAAACATAATTTTCAGCTGTGTAGTGTCCGTGGAACACGGATGACACACACAGCGCAGAAACCGGACACACGGACCAAACACAGATTCTTCACAGAAATTTTCATGGATTTCATCAAGGGCACAGATGTGTGAATGAGGCCTAAATCTGAGTGCATGATCTGGGGTCTGAATTTATTTAGGGGTCCGATCTGAGGTCTTAATTTATTTAGGGGTCCGATCTGAGATCTGAATTTATTTAGGGGTCCGATATGAGATCTGAATTTATTTAGGGGTCCGATCTGAGATCTGAATTTATTTAGGGGTCCGATCTGAGGTCTGAATTTACTTAGGGGTCTGATCTGAATTTATTTAGGGGTCTGATCTGAGGTCTGAATTTACTTAGGGGTCTGATCTGAATTTATTTAGGGGTCTGATCTGAGGTCTGAATTTACTTAGGGGTCCGATCTGAGGTCTGAATTTATTTAGGGGTCCGATCTGAGATCTGAATTTACTTAGGGGTCCGATCTGAGGTCTGAATTTACTTAGGGGTCTGATCTGAATTTATTTAGGGGTCCGATCTGAGATCTGAATTTATTTAGGGGTCCGATCTGAGATCTGAATTTATTTAGGGGTCCGATCTGAGATCTGAATTTACTTAGGGGTCCGATCTGAGGTCTGAATTTACTTAGGGGTCCGATCTGAGGTCTGAATTTATTTAGGGGTCCGATCTGAATTTATTTAGGGGTCCGGTCTGAGATCTGAATTTATTTAGGGGTCCGATCTGTGGTCTGAATTTATTTAGGGGTCCGATCTGAGGTCTGAATTTATTTAGGGGTCCGATCTGAGGTCTGAATTTATTTAGGGGTCCGATCTGAGAACTGAATTTTATTTAGGGGTCCGATCTGAGGTCTGAATTTATTTAGGGGTCTGATCTGAGGTCTGAATTTATTTAGGGGTCCGATCTGAGGCCTGAATTTATTTAGGGGGCATGATCTGAGGTCTGGTTAATGCAAATTCTGTAACAGGCCCTACACAGTGTGCTGTTCATTAATACTCATGTTGCAGAGGGGCGGCACACCCCTGACCACAGACTTCTGTGCAGTAAACTCTGCAGTCTTCCGAGGAGCCCAGTTGCTGTATGGGGCCTGTACGGGGCAATATGTGTAAGCAGTGAGCGTAAACCACAATATGGGCCTCTATCTGTCCCATGGTGTGATGGTATTAATTTTATAGAGATATCACTGGTAATATTGGCCTTTGTGCAGTGTTTTTTATTCAGTAACTGTGTAGTAATATTACTTATCATTACACTATGTGGTGGTAGTCATGGTGTGGCAGTGTTATTTGCACCGTATATAGTGGTATCATTGGTAATATTGGTCTTTGTGTAGTGGATTTTATTCAGTAGCAGTATGGTTACATTATAAAGTCACTATGTGGTAGTCATGGTGTGGCGGTATTATTGGTAATATTGATGTTTGTCTAGTGGATTTTATTCAGCAGTAGTATGGTAATAATTTTCAGTCACTATGTAGTGGTAGTCACAGTGTGGGTGTATTATTTGCAACATGTAGGGTGGTATTATTGGTAATTGTGTTCTTTGTATTCTGCATTTTGTTCAGTAACATTAAGGAGGCAATATTTAATCACTGTATGGTGGTAATATTTGATCCTAGTATAGTGCTATTACTTGACAATGCCATATTATAAACGGTTTTCTGTGTGTGGGGAGACATTCACCCTGGTACGTTTGGGACCCTAGAAATGCCCCTGGAGGCCCTAGAGATCAGCGCTGCAGGTCTTTGAATACCGCCATCTGAACGTGACTGTACTGGACTGTTGGTACAGACCTCCCAACTTTTGAAAATCACAAAGAGCCACGCCTGTAACTCCACCCAATGCATATCTCTACACACCCTATCGAGCTCAGTCCCCTTAGTGCCCCTAAAGTCTACATTGTGCCCCCTCACAGTAGTTATGCCCATATTGTGTCCCATCACAGTAGTCACAAGCAAGGAGTGAATAGTGACAGGGTCAAACCCCGTAACGCCCATTCTTTATGCTTCCGAATCCCAAACGGTTTGTACAGCTGAGACTTGCTTTTCCAGCAGCTGCCAGCAGAGGGCATCATCACTCTCCTGCGCTGTGCAGAGGACATGAATGGGGTGTGTGCTCTGTGCTGGGGGGGCGACTGCGGGCATTATAAGCCACAATTTTTCTTTGTTATGTATGGCACTATGGGCGTTATGTGGGTACCATATAGAGCGTGAAGACCCTGGCCATGTATGGACAAATCATAGCACTATATGTGCACAGTATGGCACTACGTGGGCTCCATAAATCCAGGATCTGAGATTTTTTGAGTGTTCTTGCTCTATATGACAATGTATGGCCCTATATAGGTGCTGTATGACACTGATCAGACATGGCTGGCACTGTATGGCGGTACTAACATACGGCACTCACTGTGTGGTATTTGTGCAGGGAATAGCCGCCGTCTGGGCACTCGTGTTCGCAACACAATCCTGCAGCCGCCCCTAAGTCGGGTTATTCATAGAAATCCTGCCCATTATGGGGTTTATTTTTACTATTAAAGATGGCGGCTGCTGCCAGGGTGCCTGGTGTTCTGTACGGTGCCATCTGCTGAGCGTGTGGATGACTCATAGGCAAAAACATCCCATTACACCCCCTCCTGTGTGCTCGCCGGCAGTGTACAGGGAAAGTCTGACTGTACCCGTGGTCACGCCCCGCCGCTCTCGCAGTCCTCCGTTTTGCCCAGTATTTTGGGTTGCCAGGCAACGTGCTATAAAAACAACATAAAGAGATGACTCACGGGCAGGATCTGCGCCATTGTATCGCTAATGATTAAACCGGGCAAAAGTCTGAATATCACCCAGAGAACATAGCGGGGGTCTGAGGGGGTGTATGCCCCGGGGGCAGGAAACTGGGGTGCAGCTCGTTTTTCAGTGGCATTTACTGATGATTTGGGGGTCGCACATTAGTCACCCCGCTCCTTTTGTCATTCAGGACTGTGGGAAACACGTCCATTCATCAGGCCAGGGTGGAGTGCTGAATGTGTACAGAGGGAACCCCGCTCATACTAGGGAATCCTGACCGTAACCACAGCTTCTCTGTCTGCACCGTCACTAAGGAAATGGCTGAAAATAAACACAGCAGACACAGCGCCAAGCCTGGGTGGTCCCACAAACACTGAGCACTCCTCCGAGCGGGGCCCCAACCTGCACCAAGGGAACTGGGGTACAGGATAATGACACTGGGGGTAAAGGATAATGACACTGACACTGGGGGTACAGGATAATGACACTGACACTGGGGGTAAAGGATAATGATACTGACACTCGGGGTACAGGATAATGACACTGACACTCGGGGTACAGGATAATGACACTGACACTCGGGGCACAGGATAATGACACTGACACTGGGGGTAAAGGATAATGATGCTGACACTCGGGGCACAGGATAATGACACTGACACTCGGGGTACAGGATAATGACACTGACACTCGGGGTACAGGATAATGACACTGACAATCGGGGCACAGGATAATGACACTGACACTGGGGGTAAAGGATAATGATGCTGACACTCGGGGTACAGGATAATGACACTGACACTCGGGGTACAGGATAATGACACTGACACTCGGGGTACAGGATAATGACACTGACAATCGGGGCACAGGATAATGACACTGACACTGGGGGTACAGGATAATGATACTGACACTCGGGGTACAGGATAATGATACTGACACTGGGGGTACAGGATAATGATACTGACACTCGGGGTACAGGATAATGATACTGACACTGGGGGTACAGGATAATGATACTGACACTCGGGGTACAGGATAATGATACTGACACTCGGGGTACAGGATGATGATACTGACACTGGGGGTACAGGATAATGATACTGACACTCGGGGTACAGGATAATGATACTGACACTCGGGGTACAGGATAATGACACTGACACTCGGGGTACAGGATAATGACACTGACACTCGGGGTACAGGATAATGACACTGACACATGGGGTACAGGATGATGATACTGACACTCGGGGTACAGGATGATGATACTGACACTCGGGGTACAGGATGATGATACTGACACTCGGGGTACAGGATAATGATACTGACACTCGGGGTACAGGATAATGATACTGACACTCGGGGTACAGGATAATGATACTGACACTCGGGGTACAGGATAATGATACTGACACTCGGGGTACAGGATAATGATACTGACACTTGGGGTACAGGATAATGACACTGGGGGTACAGGATAATGACACTGACACTGGGGGTACAGGATAATGACACTGACACTGGGGGTACAGGATAATGACACTGACACTCGGGGTACAGGATAATGACGCTGACACTCGGGGTACAGGATAATGATACTGACACTCGGGGTACAGGATAATGACGCTGACACTCGGGGCACAGGACAATGACGCTGACACTGGGGGTAAAGGATAATGATACTGACACTCGGGGTACAGGATAATGACACTGACACTCGGGGTACAGGATAATGACACTGACACTGGGGGTACGGGATAATGACGCTGACACTCGGGGCACAGGACAATGACGCTGACACTGGGGGTAAAGGATAATGACACTGATACTCGGGGTACAGGATAATGACACTGACACTCGGGGCACAGGATAATGTCACTGACACTGGGGGTACAGGATAATGATACTGACACTGGGGGTACAGGATAATGACACTGACACTCGGGGTACAGGATAATGACACTGACACTCGGGGTACAGGATAATGACACTGACACTGGGGGTACAGGATAATGACACTGACACTCGGAGTACAGGATAATGACACTGACACTGGGGGTACAGGATAATGACGCTGACACTGGGGGTACAGGATAATGACGCTGACACTGGGGGTACAGGATAATGACGCTGACACTTGGGGTACAGGATAATGACACTGACACTGGGGGTACAGGATAATGACACTGACACTTGGGGTACAGGATAATGATACTGACACTGGGGGTATAGGATAATGACACTGACACTCGGGGTACAGGATAATGACACTGACACTCGGGGTACAGGATAATGACACTGACACTCGGGGTACAGGATAATGACACTGACACTGGGGGTACAGGATAATGACACTGACACTGGGGGTACAGGAAATGACACTGACATTTGGGGTACAGGATAATGACACTGACACTGGGGGTACAGGATAATGACACTGACACTTGGGGTACAGGATAATGACACTGACACGGGGGTACAGGATAATGACACTGACACTTGGGGTACAGGATAATGACGCTGACACTCGGGGTACAGGATAATGACGCTGACACTGGGGGTACAGGATAATGACGCTGACACTCGGGGTACAGGATAATGACACTGACACGGGGTATAGGATAATGACACTGGGGGTACAGGATAATGACACTCGGGGTACAGGATAATGACACTGACACTGGGGGGAAAGGATAATGACACTGACACTTGGGGTACAGGGTAATGACACTGACACTCGGGGTAGAGGATAATGACACTGACACTCGGGGTACAGGATAATGACACTCAGGGTACAGGATAATGACACTGACACTGGGGGGAAAGGATAATGACACTGGGGGTACAGGATAATGACACTGACATTGGGGGTACAGGATAATGACGCTGACACTCGGGGTACAGGATAATGACACTGGGGGTAGAGGATAATGACACTGACACTGGGGGTAGAGGATAATGACACTGGGGGTAGAGGATAATGACACTGACACTCGGGGTAGAGGATAATGACACTGACACTCGGGGTAGAGGATAATGACACTGGGGGGAAAGGATAATGACACTGGGGGTACAGGATAATGACACTGACACTTGGGGTACAGGATAAGGACACTGACACTCGGGGTACAGGATAATGACACTGACACTCGGGGTACAGGATAATGACACTGACACTCGGGGTACAGGGTAATGACACTGACACTCGGGGTAGAGGATAATGACAAGCTGACACTCGGGGTACAGGATAATGACACTGACACTCGGGGTACAGGATAATGACACTGACACTGGGGGTACAGGATAATGACACTGACACTGGGGGTACAGGATAATGACGCTGACACTGGGGGTACAGGATAATGACGCTGACACTGGGGGTACAGGATAATGACGCTGACACTTGGGGTACAGGATAATGACACTGACACTGGGGGTACAGGATAATGACACTGACACTTGGGGTACAGGATAATGATACTGACACTGGGGGTATAGGATAATGACACTGACACTCGGGGTACAGGATAATGACACTGACACTCGGGGTACAGGATAATGACACTGACACTCGGGGTACAGGATAATGACACTGACACTGGGGGTACAGGAAATGACACTGACATTTGGGGTACAGGATAATGACACTGACACTGGGGGTACAGGATAATGACACTGACACTTGGGGTACAGGATAATGACACTGACACGGGGGTACAGGATAATGACACTGACACTCGGGGTACAGGATAATGACGCTGACACTCGGGGTACAGGATAATGACGCTGACACTGGGGGTACAGGATAATGACGCTGACACTCGGGGTACAGGATAATGACACTGACACGGGGTATAGGATAATGACACTGGGGGTACAGGATAATGACACTCGGGGTACAAGATAATGACACTGACACTGGGGGGAAAGGATAATGACACTGACACTTGGGGTACAGGGTAATGACACTGACACTGGGGGTACAGGATAATGACACTCAGGGTACAGGATAATGACACTGACACTGGGGGGAAAGGATAATGACACTGACATTGGGGGTACAGGATAATGACGCTGACACTCGGGGTACAGGATAATGACACTGACACTGGGGGTAGAGGATAATGACACTGGGGGTAGAGGATAATGACACTGGGGGTAGAGGATAATGACACTGACACTCGGGGTAGAGGATAATGACACTGACACTCGGGGTAGAGGATAATGACACTGGGGGGAAAGGATAATGACACTGGGGGTACAGGATAATGACACTGACACTTGGGGTACAGGATAAGGACACTGACACTCGGGGTACAGGATAATGACACTGACACTCGGGGTACAGGATAATGACACTGACACTCGGGGTACAGGGTAATGACACTGACACTCGGGGTAGAGGATAATGACAAGCTGACACTCGGGGTACAGGATAATGACACTGACACTGGGGGGAAAGGATAATGACACTGGGGGTACAGGATAATGACACTGACATTGGGGGTACAGGATAATGACGCTGAGTACAGGATAATGACGCTGACACTCGGGGTACAGGATAATGACACTGACACTTGGGGTACAGGATAAGGACACTGACACTCGGGGTACAGGATAATGACACTGACATTGGGGGTACAGGATAAGGACACTGACACTCGGGGTACAGGATAATGACAGTGACACTGGGGGGAAAGGATAATGACACTGGGGGTACAGGATAATGACACTGACATTGGGGGTACAGGATAATGACGCTGACACTCGGGGTACAGGATAATGACACTGACACTGGGGGTACAGGATAATGACACTGACACTCGGGGTAGAGGATAATGACAAGCTGACACTCGGGGTACAGGATAATGACACTGACACTGGGGGGAAAGGATAATGACACTTGGGGTACAGGATAATGACACTGACATTGGGGGTACAGGATAATGACGCTGACACTCGGGGTACAGGATAATGACACTGACACTGGGGGTACAGGATAATGACACTGACACTCGGGGTAGAGGATAATGACAAGCTGACACTCAGGGTACAGGATAATGACACCGACACTGGGGGTACAGGATAATGACACTGACACTGGGGGTACAGGATAATGACACTGACACTGGGGGTACAGGATAATGACACTGACACTCGGGGTACAGGATAATGACACTGACACTGGGGGTACAGGATAATGACACTGACACTGGGGGTACAGGATAATGACACTGACACTCAGGGTACAGGATAATGACACTGACACTCGGGGTACAGATAATGACACTGACACTTGGGGTACAGGATAATGACACTGACACTGGGGGTACAGGATAATGACACTGACACTGGGGGTACAGGATAATGACACTGACACTGGGGGTACAGGATAATGACACTGACACTCAGGGTACAGGATAATGACACTGACACTGGGGGTACAGGATAATGACACTGACACTTGGGGTAGAGGATAATGACACTGACACTTGGGGTACAGGATAATGACACTGACACTTGAGGTACAGGATAATGACACTGACACTTGGGGTACAGGATAATGACACTGACACTCGGGGTACAGGATAATGACACTGACACTCGGGGTACAGGATAATGACACTGACACTTGGGGTAGAGGATAATGACACTGACACTTGGGGTACAGGATAATGACACTGACACTCGGGGTAGAGGATAATGACACTGACACTTGGGGTACAGGATAATGACACTGACACTTGGGGTAGAGGATAATGACACTGACACTTGGGGTGAGGGGCACGTCTGGGGCTGTGCTGTTTGTAGCTCGGTGTGACATGCAGTCTTAAGTAAACTCAGTAAGCTGCGCCCATAGAGAAAACCCAGCTCTGCTACATCACACAAATACTACACTTCTCCAGAGTGTTGTCTTTGTGCCCCCCAATATAATACTGCAGGCTACAGTTCATACACTGCACGGTGCGCTCCCCTGAGCTGCCCCCATCTCCGCAGCCACAGGGAAGGACTGGAGGATGGGGGCAGTGGTTTATATTTGGCCGCTTGCGTGACTCATCTTGTACTGATCAAAGTCTGACGGTGAGATTTAACCCTTCACAGACACATCTGTCGACGCACAAACTCCACTAACCTTATCTTACCTACTGGATCAACCCCGGGGGTAAATTATACCATCTGCACCCCCAAACTAAGAGCTATATATAATGAATACAAGAAATCAGACGTTGTGTGATACTGTCTGCTGAGCTGTGTATCTGATATGTGTGATACTGTCTGCTGAGCTGTGTATCTGATCTGTGTGATACAGTCTGCTGAGCTATGTATCTGATCTGTGTGATACTGTCTACTGAGCTGTGTATCTGATCTGTGTGATACAGTCTGCTGAGCTGTGTATCTGATCTGTGTGATACTGTCTGCTGAGCTGTGCATCTGATCTGTGTGATACTGTCTGCTGAGCTATGTATCTGATCTGTGTGATACTGTCTACTGAGCTGTGTATCTGATCTGTGTGATACAGTCTGCTGAGCTGTGTATCTGATCTGTGTGATACTGTCTGCTGAGCTGTGTATCTGATCTCTGTATCTGATCTGTGTGATACTGTCTGCTGAGCTATGTATCTGATCTGTGTGATACTGTCTACTGAGCTGTGTATCTGATCTGTGTGATACAGTCTGCTGAGCTGTGTATCTGATCTGTGTGATACTGTCTGCGGAGCTGTGTATCTGATCTGTGTGATACAGTCTGCTGAGCTGTGTATCTGATCTGTGTGATACTGAATGCTGAGCTGTGTATCTAATCCTATCATGTGTGATACTGTCTGCTGAGCCATGTATCTAATCCTATCCTGTGTGATACTGTCTGCTGAGCTGTGTATCTGATCTGTGTGATACAGTCTGCTGAGCTGTGTATCTGATATGTGTGATACTGTCTGCTGAGCTGTGTATCTGATCTGTGTGATACAGTCTGCTGAGCTGTGTATCTGATCTGTGTGATACTGTCTGCTGAGCTGTGTATCTGATCTGTGTGATACAGTCTGCTGAGCTGTGTATCTGATCTGTGTGATACAGTCTGCTGAGCTGTGTATCTGATATGTGTGATACAGTCTGCTGAGCTGTGTATCTGATCTGTGTGATACTGTCTGCTGAGCTGTGTATCTGATCTGTGTGATACTGTCTGCTGAGCTGTGTATCTGATATGTGTGATTCAGTCTGCTGAGCTGTGTATCTGATCTGTGTGATACAGTCTGCTGAGCTGTGTATCTGATCTGTGTGATACTGTCTGCTGAGCTGTGTATCTGTCCTGTGTGATACTGTCTGCTGAGCTGTGCGTCTGATATGTGTGATACTGTCTGCTGAGCTGTGTATCTGATATGTGTGATTCAGTCTGCTGAGCTGTGTATCTGATCTGTGTGATACAGTCTGCTGAGCTGTGTATCTGATCTGTGTGATACTGTCTGCTGAGCTGTGTATCTGATCTGTGTGATACTGTCTGCTGAGCTGTGTATCTGATATGTGTGATACAGTCTGCTGAGCTGTGTATCTGATATGTGTGATACAGTCTGCTGAGCTGTGTATCTGATCTGTGTGATACTGTCTGCTGAGCTGTGAATCTGATCTGTGTGATACTGTCTGCTGAGCTGTGCATCTGATATGTGTGATACAGTCTGCTGAGCTGTGTATCTGATCTGTGTGATACTGTCTGCTGAGCTGTGTATCTGATCTGTGTGATACAGTCTGCTGAGCTGTGTATCTGATCTGTGTGATACTGTCTGCTGAGCTGTGTATCTGTCCTGTGTGATACTGTCTGCTGAGCTGTGTATCTGATCTGTGTGATACTGTCTGCTGAGCTGTGCATCTGATCTGTGTGATACTGTCTGCTGAGCTGTGCATCTGATATGTGTGATACAGTCTGCTGAGCTGTGTATCTGATATGTGTGATTCAGTCTGCTGAGCTGTGTATCTGATCTGTGTGATTCAGTCTGCTGAGCTGTGTATCTGATCTGTGTGATACTGTCTGCTGAGCTGTGTATCTGATCTGTGTGATACAGTCTGCTGAGCTGTGCATCTGATCTGTGTGATAAGTCTGCTGAGCTGTGTATCTGATATGTGTGATACTGTCTGCTGAGCTGTGTATCTGATATGTGTGATACAGTCTGCTGAGCTGTGTATCTGATCTGTGTGATACTGTCTGCTGAGCTGTGAATCTGATCTGTGTGATACTGTCTGCTGAGCTGTGTATCTGATCTGTGTGATACTGTCTGCTGAGCTGTGTATCTGATCTGTGTGATACTGTCTGCTGAGCTGTGCATCTGATCTGTGTGATACTGTCTGCTGAGCTGTGCATCTGATCTGTGTGATACTGTCTGCTGAGCTGTGTATCTGATATGTGTGATACTGTCTGCTGAGCTGTGTATCTGATATGTGTGATACTGTCTGCTGAGCTGTGTATCTGATATGTGTGATACTGTCTGCTGAGCTGTGTATCTGATCTGTGTGATACTGTCTGCTGAGCTGTGTATCTGATCTGTGTGATACTGTCTGCTGAGCTGTGTATCTGATCTGTGTGATACAGTCTGCTGAGCTGTGTGATACAGTCTGCTGAGCTGTGTATCTGATCTGTGTGATTCAGTCTGCTGAGCTGTGTATCTGATCTGTGTGATACTGTCTGCTGAGCTGTGCATCTGATCTGTGTGATACAGTCTGCTGAGCTGTGTATCTGATATGTGTGATAAGTCTGCTGAGCTGTGTATCTGATATGTGTGATACAGTCTGCTGAGCTGTGCATCTGATCTGTGTGATACAGTCTGCTGAGCTGTGTATCTGATCTGTGTGATACAGTCTGCTGAGCTGTGTATCTGATCTGTGTGATACTGTCTGCTGAGCTGTGTATCTGATATGTGTGATACAGTCTGCTGAGCTGTGTATCTGATCTGTGTGATACTGTCTGCTGAGCTGTGTATCTGATCTGTGTGATACTGTCTGCTGAGCTGTGTATCTGATCTGTGTGATACTGTCTGCTGAGCTGTGTATCTGATATGTGTGATACAGTCTGCTGAGCTGTGTATCTGATCTGTGTGATACTGTCTGCTGAGCTGTGCATCTGATCTGTGTGATACTGTCTGCTGAGCTGTGTATCTGATATGTGTGATACAGTCTGCTGAGCTGTGTATCTGATATGTGTGATACTGTCTGCTGAGCTGTGTATCTGATATGTGTGATAATGTCTGCTGAGCTGTGTATCTGATATGTGTGATACTGTCTGCTGAGCTGTGTATCTGATATGTGTGATACTGTCTGCTGAGCTGTGTATCTGATATGTGTGATACTGTCTGCTGAGCTGTGTATCTGATATGTGTGATACTGTCTGCTGAGCTGTGTATCTGATATGTGTGATACTGTCTGCTGAGCTGTGTATCTGATCTGTGTGATACTGTCTGCTGAGCTGTGTATCTGATATGTGTGATACTGTCTGCTGAGCTGTGCATCTGATATGTGTGATACTGTCTGCTGAGCTGTGTATCTGATCTGTGTGATACTGTCTGCTGAGCTGTGTATCTGTCCTGTGTGATACTGTCTGCTGAGCTGTGTATCTGTCCTGTGTGATACTGTCTGCTGAGCTATGTATCTGATATGTGTGATACTGTCTGCTGAGCTGTGTATCTGATATGTGTGATACAGTCTGCTGAGCTGTGTATCTGATATGTGTGATACAGTCTGCTGAGCTGTGTATCTGATCTGTGTGATACAGTCTGCTGAGCTGTGTATCTGATATGTGTGATACTGTCTGCTGAGCTGTGTATCTGATCTGTGTGATACAGTCTGCTGAGCTGTGTATCTGATCTGTGTGATACTGTCTGCTGAGCTGTGTATCTGATCTGTGTGATACAGTCTGCTGAGCTGTGTATCTGATCTGTGTGATACAGTCTGCTGAGCTGTGTATCTGATATGTGTGATACAGTCTGCTGAGCTGTGTATCTGATCTGTGTGATACTGTCTGCTGAGCTGTGTATCTGATCTGTGTGATACTGTCTGCTGAGCTGTGTATCTGATATGTGTGATACAGTCTGCTGAGCTGTGTATCTGATATGTGTGATACAGTCTGCTGAGCTGTGTATCTGATCTGTGTGATACTGTCTGCTGAGCTGTGTATCTGATCTGTGTGATACAGTCTGCTGAGCTGTGTATCTGATCTGTGTGATACTGTCTGCTGAGCTGTGTATCTGTCCTGTGTGATACTGTCTGCTGAGCTGTGCGTCTGATATGTGTGATACTGTCTGCTGAGCTGTGTATCTGATATGTGTGATTCAGTCTGCTGAGCTGTGTATCTGATCTGTGTGATACAGTCTGCTGAGCTGTGTATCTGATCTGTGTGATACTGTCTGCTGAGCTGTGTATCTGATCTGTGTGATACTGTCTGCTGAGCTGTGTATCTGATATGTGTGATACAGTCTGCTGAGCTGTGTATCTGATATGTGTGATACAGTCTGCTGAGCTGTGTATCTGATCTGTGTGATACTGTCTGCTGAGCTGTGAATCTGATCTGTGTGATACTGTCTGCTGAGCTGTGCATCTGATATGTGTGATACAGTCTGCTGAGCTGTGTATCTGATCTGTGTGATACTGTCTGCTGAGCTGTGTATCTGATCTGTGTGATACAGTCTGCTGAGCTGTGTATCTGATCTGTGTGATACTGTCTGCTGAGCTGTGTATCTGTCCTGTGTGATACTGTCTGCTGAGCTGTGTATCTGATCTGTGTGATACTGTCTGCTGAGCTGTGCATCTGATCTGTGTGATACTGTCTGCTGAGCTGTGCATCTGATATGTGTGATACAGTCTGCTGAGCTGTGTATCTGATATGTGTGATTCAGTCTGCTGAGCTGTGTATCTGATCTGTGTGATTCAGTCTGCTGAGCTGTGTATCTGATCTGTGTGATACTGTCTGCTGAGCTGTGTATCTGATCTGTGTGATACAGTCTGCTGAGCTGTGCATCTGATCTGTGTGATAAGTCTGCTGAGCTGTGTATCTGATATGTGTGATACTGTCTGCTGAGCTGTGTATCTGATATGTGTGATACAGTCTGCTGAGCTGTGTATCTGATCTGTGTGATACTGTCTGCTGAGCTGTGAATCTGATCTGTGTGATACTGTCTGCTGAGCTGTGTATCTGATCTGTGTGATACTGTCTGCTGAGCTGTGTATCTGATCTGTGTGATACTGTCTGCTGAGCTGTGCATCTGATCTGTGTGATACTGTCTGCTGAGCTGTGTATCTGATCTGTGTGATACTGTCTGCTGAGCTGTGTATCTGATATGTGTGATACTGTCTGCTGAGCTGTGTATCTGATATGTGTGATACTGTCTGCTGAGCTGTGTATCTGATATGTGTGATACTGTCTGCTGAGCTGTGTATCTGATCTGTGTGATACTGTCTGCTGAGCTGTGTATCTGATCTGTGTGATACTGTCTGCTGAGCTGTGTATCTGATCTGTGTGATACAGTCTGCTGAGCTGTGTATCTGATCTGTGTGATTCAGTCTGCTGAGCTGTGTATCTGATCTGTGTGATACTGTCTGCTGAGCTGTGCATCTGATCTGTGTGATACAGTCTGCTGAGCTGTGTATCTGATATGTGTGATAAGTCTGCTGAGCTGTGTATCTGATATGTGTGATACAGTCTGCTGAGCTGTGCATCTGATCTGTGTGATACAGTCTGCTGAGCTGTGTATCTGATCTGTGTGATACAGTCTGCTGAGCTGTGTATCTGATCTGTGTGATACTGTCTGCTGAGCTGTGTATCTGATATGTGTGATACAGTCTGCTGAGCTGTGTATCTGATCTGTGTGATACTGTCTGCTGAGCTGTGTATCTGATCTGTGTGATACTGTCTGCTGAGCTGTGTATCTGATCTGTGTGATACTGTCTGCTGAGCTGTGTATCTGATATGTGTGATACAGTCTGCTGAGCTGTGTATCTGATCTGTGTGATACTGTCTGCTGAGCTGTGCATCTGATCTGTGTGATACTGTCTGCTGAGCTGTGTATCTGATATGTGTGATACAGTCTGCTGAGCTGTGTATCTGATATGTGTGATACTGTCTGCTGAGCTGTGTATCTGATATGTGTGATAATGTCTGCTGAGCTGTGTATCTGATATGTGTGATACTGTCTGCTGAGCTGTGTATCTGATATGTGTGATACTGTCTGCTGAGCTGTGTATCTGATATGTGTGATACTGTCTGCTGAGCTGTGTATCTGATATGTGTGATACTGTCTGCTGAGCTGTGTATCTGATATGTGTGATACTGTCTGCTGAGCTGTGTATCTGATCTGTGTGATACTGTCTGCTGAGCTGTGTATCTGATATGTGTGATACTGTCTGCTGAGCTGTGTATCTGATATGTGTGATACTGTCTGCTGAGCTGTGTATCTGATCTGTGTGATACTGTCTGCTGAGCTGTGTATCTGTCCTGTGTGATACTGTCTGCTGAGCTGTGTATCTGTCCTGTGTGATACTGTCTGCTGAGCTATGTATCTGATATGTGTGATACTGTCTGCTGAGCTGTGTATCTGATATGTGTGATACAGTCTGCTGAGCTGTGTATCTGATATGTGTGATACAGTCTGCTGAGCTGTGTATCTGATCTGTGTGATACTGTCTGCTGAGCTGTGTATCTGATATGTGTGATACAGTCTGCTGAGCTGTGTATCTGATCTGTGTGATACTGTCTGCTGAGCTGTGTATCTGATCTGTGTGATACTGTCTGCTGAGCTGTGTATCTGATCTGTGTGATACAGTCTGCTGAGCTGTGTGATACAGTCTGCTGAGCTGTGTATCTGATATGTGTGATACAGTCTGCTGAGCTGTGTATCTGATATGTGTGATACAGTCTGCTGAGCTGTGTATCTGATCTGTGTGATACAGTCAGTAGTTTCCTCTGGTAGGTGTCATGTAAGCGATGATTTGGCGATCTTTCTTCCGCGCTCTCCTGATTCCCGGATATTCTCTTCGTCGTTCCTTCTCATCCTGACACTCGGGCTGCGCTCCCCAGTTTGAGCGGCCATTGTCTGCCGAGCCCATTTTTTGGTGGGATAATTTTGGGGTACATATGGCTTTTGGATAATTTAAATTTTATTTATTTTTAAACCTTTTTTATTTTACTGTAATTTAGGCCCCCTTAGGGGAGCTGAACGTGTGATCCTCTGATCGTTTGTACCAAAGACTGCAGTAGAAGACTGACAGGCGGGCCTCAGTACAGCAAATGATCACAGCAGCCAATCAGCTTCCAGCTTTTATTTCACTCCCTTCAGTGGGCAGATGGAAGCAGCATTCTGATTGGCTGCTGTTACAATGTACTATTATAATACTATAATACCATAATATTTTATGTACTATTGTTATACTGTTGAAAGGAGGTGACTTCCGGGATCAGCTTCTGTCTAGACGCCATCTTTACAGGACATAAATAGAATCTGGAATCAACTTACAGGATGGGGATCCCATTTAAGCAGCGAGTACTGTCCAGACATGTCTGCAGTGGTGGTACTGAGCAAGAGAAGTGGTACTGTGCATACACACAGCATAACAGCAGATACTGAGGATTACACCCAGTATACAGGACAGGAGAAGTGGTACTGTGCAGTGTATATATATACAGAATAAGAGCAGATACTGAGGATTACACCCGGTATACAGGACAGGAGAAGTGGTACTGTGCAGTGTATATATATACAGAATAAGAGCAGATACTGAGGATTACACCCAGTATACAGGACAGGAGAAGTGGTACTGTGCAGTGTGTGTATATATATACAGAATAAGAGCAGATACTGAGGATTACATCCAGTATACAGGACAGGAGAAGTGGTACTGTGCAGTGTATATATATACAGAATAAGAGCAGATACTGAGGATTACATCCAGTATACAGGACAGGAGAAGTGGTACTGTGCAGTGTATATATACACAGAATAAGAGCAGATACTGAGGATTACACCCAGTATACAGGACAGGAGAAGTGGTACTGTGCAGTGTATATATATACAGAATAAGAGCAGATACTGAGGATTACACCCAGTATACAGGACAGGAGAAGTGGTACTGTGCAGTGTATATATATACAGAATAAGAGCAGATACTGAGGATTACACCCAGTATACAGGACAGGAGAAGTGGTACTGTGCAGTGTGTGTATATATATACAGAATAAGAGCAGATACTGAGGATTACATCCAGTATACAGGACAGGAGAAGTGGTACTGTGCAGTGTATATATATACAGAATAAGAGCAGATACTGAGGATTACATCCAGTATACAGGAGAAGTGGTACTGTGCAGTGTATATATATACAGAATAAGAGCAGATACTGAGGATTACACCCAGTATACAGGACAGGAGAAGTGGTACTGTGCAGTGTATATATATACAGAATAAGAGCAGATACTGAGGATTACACCCGGTATACAGGACAGGAGAAGTGGTACTGTGCAGTGTATATATATACAGAATAAGAGCAGATACTGAGGATTACATCCAGTATACAGGAGAAGTGGTACTGTGCAGTGTATATATATACAGAATAAGAGCAGATACTGAGGATTACACCCGGTATACAGGACAGGAGAAGTGGTACTGTGCAGTGTATATATATACAGAATAAGAGCAGATACTGAGGATTACACCCAGTATACAGGACAGGAGAAGTGGTACTGTGCAGTGTATATATATACAGAATAAGAGCAGATACTGAGGATTACACCCAGTATACAGGAGAGGTGGTACTGTGCAGTGTATATATATATATACACACTCCCCTAAAGAATTATTAGGACCACCTGTTCTATTTCTCATTGATGTAATTCTCTAGTCAACCAATCACATGGCAGTTGCTTCGATGCATTTAGGGGGGTGCTCCTGGTCAAGACAATCTCCTGAACTCCAAACTGAATGTCAGAATGGGAAAGAAAGGTGATTTAAGCCATTTTGAGCGTGGCATGGTTGTTGGTGCCAGACGGGCCGGTCTGAGTATTTCACAATCTGCTCAGTTACTGGGATTTTCACGCACAACCATTTCTAGGGTTTACAAAGAATGGTGTGAAAAGGGAAAAACATCCAGTATGTGGCCGTCCTGTGGGCAAAAATGCCTTGTGGATGCTGGAGGTCAGAGGAGAATGGGCCGACTGATTCAAGCTGATAGAAGAGCAACGTTGACTGAAATAACCACTCGTTACAACCGAGGTCTGCAGCAAAGCATTTGTGAAGCCACAACACGCACAACCTTGAGGCGGATGGGCTACAACAGCAGAAGACCCCACCGGGTACCACTCATCTCCACTACAAATAGGAAAAAGAGGCTACAATTTGCACGAGCTCACCAAAATTGGACTGTTGAAGACTGGAAAAATGTTGCCTGGTCTGATGAGTCTCGATTTCTGTTGAGACATTCAAATGGTAGAGTCCGAATTTGGGGTAAACAGAATGAGAACATGTATCCATCCTCTGATGGCTACTTCCAGCAGGATAATGCACCATGTCACAAAGCTCCAATCATTTCACATTGGTTTCTTGAACATGACAATGAGTGCCGCTGCGATATACCTCGGCCAAACTCATAGCCAAAGAGTTAGTGGAGATGTTTTCCTGAGTGGGCCTACCTAAAGAAATTCTGACCGACCAGGGGACCCCTTTTATGTCAAAAGTCATGAGGGAACTCTGTAAACTACTACAGATCAAACAGTTGCGGACGTCCGTCTATCACCCACAAACGGATGGCCTGGTAGAGAGGTTTATAATCAAACCTTGAAATACATGTTAAAGCGGGTGGTGTCTAAAGATGGGAGGGATTGGGATCTTCTACTGCCCTATCTCATGTTCGCAGTGCGAGAGGTGCCCCAGGCCTCTAACTGGGTTCTCGCCCCCTTCGAACTGCTGTATGGCCGACATCCGCGTGGTTTGTTGGACATAGCCAAGGAGGCGTGGGAACAACAACCAATACCGCATAAAAGTGTTATTGAGTACGTCACTCAAATGCAAGAGCGTTTAGGGAACATATAGAGGCAGCCCAGCGAGCCCAGAGCAAAGTCTATAATCGCCAGGCTCGGGTTCGAAATTTTAACCCGGGAGATCGGGTTTTGGTTCTGGTGCCAACAGTGGACAGTAAGTTCCTGGCTAGGTTAGAGGGTCCCTACGAAGTGCTCGAAAAAGTTGGGGAGGTAACCTACAAGGTACTCCAGCCCCGGCGGAGAAAGCCGGAGCAGGTGTACCATGTAAACTTACTGAAACCGTGGAAAGATAGGGAGACCAGTACGGGTTTTCTGGGGGTAGAGTTTCCAGTCCCGCGGTCTGATACGAGGGATGCAGTTGCCACAGTAAAGATTGCTGACAACCTTTTCTTCTAAACAGACTCAGGAGGCCAGGGAGTTCGTCAGCAGGAACACGCATGTATTCTCGGACCTCCCTAGACGCACTTCCATAGTCCGACATGACATTGTCACTGAGCCTCACGCCAGAATCCGGTTGAAACCATACCGGGCACCTGAGTCGCAGCGACAAGCCATCTCAGAAGAAGTGCAGCTGATGTTACAGCTAGGTGTCATCGAGGAGTCAAAAAGTGAACGGGCCAGTCCGATAGTCTTAATACCTAAGCCGGACTGGACATTACGATTCTGTAACGACTTCTGCAAACTGAATGAGGTGTCCAAGTTTGACGCATATCCCATGCCTCGAGTGGATGAGCTTATTGAGAAGTTAGGCCAAGCCCGGTATTTTTCTGTGTTGGACCTCACCAAAGGGTACTGGCAGGTACCCTGGACAGAGGCTGCCAAGGAAAAAACAGCGTTCCTCACACCAGAGGGGCTGTATCAGTACAAGGTATTACCCTTTGGTCTACATGGCGCTCCCGCCACGTTTCAAAGGCTAATGGACATTGTACTCCGTCCACATCGTCGGTACACTTCGGCGTACCTGGACGATATTGTTATCCACAGCACCAACTGGGAAAGTCACCTACCTAAAGTACAGGCTGTAGTGGACTCCCTTAGGAAGGCTGGCTTAACAGCTAATCCAAAAAAGTGCACGATAGGGTTAGAAGAGACCAAGTACCCGGGGTATGTAATTGGGCGAGGAATTATCAAACCTCCGGTGAACAAAATTGAGGCAAATAGGAATTGGCCCCGACCTGTCACTGCTCGGCAAGTAAAGTTGTTCCTGGGTATGGTGGGGTACTATATGAGGTTTGTCCCCCACTTTGCTACAGTCTCCGCACCATTGACAGCCCTTTTGAAGGGACGCAAGTCAGTGACGGTCCACTGGGATGAGCAGGCAGAAAATGCTTTCTCCGCTTTGAAGTCGGCCCTGTGTGGGTCCCCGGTATTGGTGACTTCAAAAGGGAGTTTATAGTAAAGACTGATGCCTCCGAAGTAGGCCTCGGTGCTCTACTGTCTCAGGAGTTCAACGGGGAGGAGTATTCCATTGTCTTCCTCAGCCGGAAGCTTACCCCAGCCGAGACCAGGTATAGTATAGTGGAGAGAGAGTGCTTGGCTATCAAGTGGGCACTCGAGTCTCTCCGCTATTATTTGTTGGGTAGAACATTCTGTCTGGTGACCGACCACTCCCCTCTGAAGTGGATGAGACGGGCCAAAGAGAGAAATGCCCGGGTCACCCGGTGGTTTCTGTCTTTGCACAATTTCAAGTTTTCGGTGGAACACAGGGCAGGCCGGTTACTAGGAAACGCGGATGCCCTGTCCCGGGTACACTGTCTGGCATGTGTTCACCCCCTCAGGGTTGAACAAAGGGGGTAGGTATGTAGGAAGATACAAGGGGCCATCATTGATGGTTGGTACGTGTCACCGAGGTTCCTGGCCTCGGTGAGGTCTGACACTCTGGTTAGTATGGCTGTAAAGCTGATCCGGGACAGCTCTTACTGGGAGTAGCCAAAGTGTTGGGTGGGTGGCTACTCCCCACGTTCCAGGCTAGGTCTTGGGAGGATTATAAAATGCAG
Source organism: Bufo bufo (assembly GCF_905171765.1). NCBI lineage: Eukaryota > Metazoa > Chordata > Amphibia > Anura > Bufonidae > Bufo > Bufo bufo. The sequence goes on from NC_053399.1 coordinate 99,401,270, forward strand.
TCAGCACTGTCAGGTGGTGTGGATTATCCTCCATCTCACAGTGAAGTTGTTGAGTCTCTGTGTTTTGGGATCTGAATGTGTGTGCCGTACTAAAGGGCTGAGATCCGCATGCTGGAAAACAGGCCCCTAAAGCCTGCTGGGGACCGCTGATGAAAAACTGCTGACAAGGTGAATGTTTGTGTTCTGTGGACATTCCATGGTGTGAACGAACACCAAGACTGTGCACTGTCATTTTGTTTTGCCTTCTGTGTGAATAAACACCGAACTGTTTAAGTTAAAGACTTTGTGATTGACTCTATACTGCGTCCGCTAACCGGCCTACCAGAGCAAAACCCTACAATATATACAGAATTAGGGTCCATTCACACGTCCGTTGTTTCTTTCCTGATCTGTTCCGTTTTTTGCTGAACAGATCTGGACCAGATCTGGACCCATTCATTTTCAATGGGTCCTGAAAAAAATCGGACAGCTCAATGTCTGATTTTTTTTCAGGACCCATTGAAAATGAATGGGTCCAGATCTGGTCCAGATCTGTTCAGCAAAAAACGGAACAGATCAGGAAAGAAACAACGGACGTGTGAATGGACCCTAAGAGCAGATACTGAGGATTACACCCAGTATACAGGACAGGAGAAGTGGTACTGTGCACATCATACAATAAGGGCGGTTATCCTGCCTCATGCACACGACCATTGTTCTGGTCCACATCCGATCTGCAGTTTTTGCGGCTCGGCTGCGGACCCATTCACTTAAATGGGGCCGCAAAAGATGCGGACAGCACTCCGTAGCCTTGCAAAAACAATATAGCATGTCCTATTCTTGTCCGTTTTGCAGACAAGTATAGGCATTTCTACAATGCAAATTGCGAAGGGCACACGGACGGCTTCCGTGTTTTGCGGACCGCAAAAAATGGAAAGGTCGTGTGCATGAGGCCTTTAGGGTACTTTCACACTAGCGTTTTTCTTTTCCGCCACTGAGTTCCGTCAAGAGTGCTCAATGCCGGAAAAGAACTGATCAGTTTCATCCCCATGCATTCTGCATGGAGAGCGATCCGTTCAGGATACATCAGGACGTCTTCAGTTCAGTCTTTCTGACTGATCAGCCAAAAGATAAAACCACAGCATGCTACGGTTTTATCTCCGGCCCAAAAAACTGAAGACGTTCCTGAATGCAGCATTTTTTTCCATAGGAATGAATTAGTGCCGCATCCTTGCGCATGCGCAGACCGGTAAAAATGTGAAAAAAAATCTAAACTGATCCGTTTGTCCGTATGACAAACGGACAGCCGGATCCGTTCCTGCAATGCATTTTTAAGACGGATCAGGATCCTGATCAGTCTTAAAATGCATACAGTTGTCATACATTTTGCCTGATCACTCTGCCGCAAGTGTGAAAGTAGTTAGTCTCTATTCTGCAGGTTACACTTCCATGCAGTGGTGGTGGTGCCTACAGAGGGCGCTGTGTTGAGGTGTGGTAGGTACCTGTTCAGGAACATTCCTGCAGGCTCTGTGCTGAGCACTAGGGGCACTGTGGAGCTGCACATGGTGTGGGGTCTGATGTTCAGCTCCGGAGAGGTGAGTGCTCACTGTCAGGTGTCTATTATGTCAGCTCTGTTTTATGTGAGTCTTCACTCTTCTCTGTTACTTCTTTGCCTTTGTGTGTCCTGTTTGTAGATCCTGTGTCACCCTCTGCTGCCTGTAAGTCCATATGGATGTCACTCTAAGGTAGTCTGTATTTGTCATGTTTTTGCTGGTTTATTGGTGTATTTTAAAGTCCAGTGAGCTTTATTTATTTGACATGTCCATGGAGTTCCCCTTTTAAGCTCCGTCCTGATTTAATATCAGGGATTTATCACTGATTATTACTCGTGGCGCCTCTGGTGGCCATGGTTACTGGCGGTGTGATAAGACAGGGTGTTTCCTCCAGGAGGGGTGGATATGTTCAATATTTGACTCCAGATATTTTGTGATAAAGGAGTGGCTGCCAACCCCGACTTGTCCTTGTCTGTTCAACTTCAAAACATTTCATTCAGGTCCTGGGAAAGCTGGGTGACGTGCAGTATGGCCGCCATTGCATCTCTTGTTCTGGGGTTGGCACTCATCTTTTCTAGATTCCTGAATGGTCATACAATGATATTGACCTGGGGGTCTGTCACTTCATCACCAGGTACAGATCTGTGGCTGGGAAAGCTGGGTGACACCTGGTATAGCACTTCTGGAGATTTGGGGTTAACACCTGCACGTATATGAAGACATGTCATTTAGGACTCTAGGAAAGCTGGGTGCAGTCCCTGCTGGAGATATAACAGATGTCAGATATGACAGTACAATTACTGAATAGACTGTAAAGTTGGCGCCACTTCTATGTACTGGTCATGAATGGGTAAAAGATGAGTTTTTAAAGCCGAAGCGCTAATCAGTTTGGAGTGTGAGCAGTGTGGTCCAGTTAGCGCTGCTGTGGGCTGTCCTGGATCTGGGCAGCGGTGGGCGCTGCTGTGGGCTGTCCTGGATCTGGGCAGTGGTGGGTGATACTGTGGGCTGTCCTGGATCTGGGCAGCGGTGGGTGCTGCTGTGGGTTGTCCTGGATCTGGGCAGCGGTGGGTGCTGCTGTGGGCTGTCCTGGATCTGGGCAGAGGTGGGTGCTGCTGTGGGCTGTCCTGGATCTGGGCAGCGGTGGGTGCTGCTGTGGGCTGTCCTGGATCTGGGCAGCGGTGGGTGCTGCTGTGGGCTGTCCTGGATCTGGGCAGCGGTGGGTGCTGCTGTGGGCTGTCCTGGATCTGGGCAGCGGTGGGTGCTGCTGTGGGCTGTCCTGGATCTGGGCAGCGGTGGGTGCTGCTGTGGGCTGTCCTGGATCTGGGCAGCGGTGGGTGCTGCTGTGGGCTGTCCTGGATCTGGGCAGCGGTGGGTGCTGCTGTGGGCTGTCCTGGATCTGGGCAGCGGTGGGTGCTGCTGTGGGTTGTCCTGGATCTGGGCAGCGGTGGGTGCTGCTGTGGGCTGTCCTGGATCTGGGCAGCGGTGGGTGCTGCTGTGGGTTGTCCTGGATCTGGGCAGCGGTGGGTGCTGCTGTGGGTTGTCCTGGATCTGGGCAGTGGTGGGTGATACTGTGGGTTGTCCTGGATCTGGGCAGTGGTGGGTGATACTGTGGGTTGTCCTGGATCTGGGCAGTGGTGGGTGATACTGTGGGCTGTCCTGGATCTGGGCAGCGTCAGCTTCTCCTCGGCTCCTCCCAGGGAATGTTATTACAGTCTCTCAGAGTGAGACAGTCATAGAGAGAGCCGGGAGAGCGCAGCACAGATCCTCACACTCTCTCCTTCATTCTGCTGCAGACGAAGCTGCGATGGAAACGCCAGGGAACCGGAAGAGCAACCGGGGCCACTCGTCCACCCCGCTGTCACCCACCCGCATCACCCGCCTTCAGGAGAAGGAAGACCTGCAGGAGCTCAATGACCGGCTGGCTATCTACATCGACAAGGTGCGCTCCCTGGAGTCGGAGAACGCGGGGCTGCGGCTGAGGATCACCGAGTCTGAGGAGGTGGTGAGCCGCGAGGTGTCCAGCATCAAGTCTGCCTACGAGACTGAGCTTGCCGACGCACGCAAGACGCTGGATTCTGTGGCCAAAGAGAGGGCTCGACTCCAGCTGGAACTGAGCAAGATCCGGGAGGAGCAGAACGAGCTGAAGGCACGGTAAGGAGCGGGGCAATGGTGGCTGGGGGCATATAAGGGGGGGATACAGACTGCGTGGCATATAGGGGGATATAGACTGCAGGTCATATACGAGGGATACAGACAGCGGGGCGTATACGGAAGATACAGACAGCGGGGCATATATGGGGGGATACAGACAGCGGGGGATATATGGGGGGATACGGACAGCGGGGCAAATATGGGGGGATACACACAGCGGGGCATGTATGGGGGGATACAGACAGCGGGGCATGTATGGGGGGATACAGACAGGAGTGGTATATATGTCGGATGAAGATGGGGCAATATATATGAGTGGTATAGACTGGGGGTGTATATAGGGATATATCTTGGGGTGATATATATGGGTGTATATAGGGATATAGCTCGGGCGATATATATGGGTGATACAGACTGGGGGGTGTATACAGGGATGTATACCGGAGACACGGATTGGGGGTGTATGCAGCACATGTGGACTGGGGGATATAAAGGGAATATTGGAGGGTTATATATGGGAGATCTGGGCGCGGGGGTTAAATATTCGTTGGACACTGTGGACTGTACTGTCCTGTTAACCCTTTAGTTGCTGTGCTCGCTGCTTGTTTGCACGATCAATACTTTGACTCCATGTTGTTTGGGTATGAATGAGTACGTATCGCTCCTTCTCCTGTGCATAGCACTTTCACTTTCTCTGGGAGCGGATGCGGGGTCTGGACACTTTAAGGCAGAAATTCCATAAAATTTCCGCCCCCCCCCTCCCCCTTTCCCTGGCCTGTCGCTGCCCGTTGCCTCCATTAATAGACTGCAGACAGAAATAATCTTCCTCTGGAGTTTTTAGCGCACTCCTTCCCCCCCCCCCCCTTCTTCTTGCAGACTACGAGGTGTTGTAGCCAGCACAGAGTATTTAAGCGTCTCTGCACATTCTGCAGGCTATCACAATGCCTGGGTGCAGGCAGCTGCTTTTTTTGCAGCTGTCATCTTCATCCCCGTTTGAGCCTATTGTGCCCGGCTGCCCTGGCACCGGCGTTCTGCAGACTGTTTGCCAAGCACTACATGAGGATGCCGTGTTCTGCCAATCAGCCATGTGTTGTGTCTGGGCAGCCGCTGATATAGGCACACCCATCGTGCCGCCCGCCATCGCTGCAGAAAGTCTGTCTGTAGGTTTTTTCTCTGTAATAAACCCCACTGGTGGAGGGCAGACGGCTGTAAGTGTCTCTACGTCTCCTCCGACGCCAGGGAAAACATGGTGTCCTGCCAACATCACGCAGATCCTGCTTTTAATTTTCCAAACAATCCTCCGAATTCCATGCAAAGCCCGTTATCCGTAATTATCCCCCCTTCCCCCCCAAATTATATAAATATGTGGGACGACGAGATGTTTCCTATAGAGTCTTTGTGAAAATAGGGGATGTCTCTGATCATTGCCGATCCTAAAAGCATGGCTGCCATTCCTAATGGGATAAAGAGTCGGCGGTCCCGCCAGAAACGGGGAACTGGTTCGTACTAATTTACGTAATAGGTTGTGTACTATGAGGAGAAAAGGGAGGATCACAGAGAATGAGTGACTCAATGTAGCAGAGCCGAGCAGCGCAATACATCGTGAGTAATGAGTCCTGCCTATAGGAGGGACTGCAGGGAGCTATATCGGGAAGCATTGTCACCGTCCTCCCGAGGTAGTCATAGAGAGCGAGGCACCCAAAAGACTTCATTCAATAAAAAATTATATTTAGTGTTCACTGAAGTTATGTAAAAAATGTCATTTAATTAAGGAAAAGTTTAAAATCTGAGGTGAACCAAATAAAAATGTAGTGATATATGTTGATATATATATATATATATATATATATATATATATATATATATATATATATATATATATATATATATATAGATCATTTTACAGAGTTAATTACGGGTTTGACATTCCCATATAATTGTTAACAAAATGGCGCCTGCTCTGAGGTAAAACTGGAAATTTAATTAGGTCTGTAGCATATAAAGTATTAAATAGGCATGTGATGGTCCCACGATTATTACCAGAGTTCCCCCTGAGAGAAAACTTGGGAAACAAAATGGCCACCACACAACATTCTGAGGTGAAACTGCCAAAAGAACTTAAAGGATAACTTGTCCACGACATGGCGCTGATGATTGGTTTATGTTCCTCTATTATACCCGTGTAGCAAACACATGGCTATCAATATGGCCGCAACATGATGTTCTGAGGTAAAACCGCCACTATAACCCAGCAGACAACATGGGGACTGATGATGGCTCACCTCTCTATGGTACTCCTGTGTAGATGTCTCATGTAGTAAACACATGGGGATCAATATGGCTGCCACACGATGCTGTGAGGTGAAACTGGAAATTTAATTAGGCCAGTAGCACATAAAGTATTAAATAGGCATATGCCATGCAGTTAATTGCAGGTGTGATGGTCCCACGTGGAGTATTACGAGTGTTCCTCCTGAGAGAACACTTGGGAAACAAAATGGCCACCACACAACGTCCTGAGGTGAAACTGTTAATAAACCTTAATGGATAACTTGTATACAACATGGAGCTGTCGGTTTATGTCTATTATACTCGTGTATCAAACACATGGGGATCAATATGGCCGCCACACAATGTTCTGAGGTAAAACCGCCACTATAACCCAGCAGATAGCATGGGGACTGATGATGGCTCACCTCTGTGGATGTCTCATGTAGTAAACACATGGGGCTTAATATGACCGCCACAGCATGCGTTGTTTGTCCACAAGGAATACTACGGGCCATGCTTCACCTCAGCGGATGGTAGAATGTCATTGTCAGAAGTGTTAGGTTATGTTGGGGCAAGGACACGGGTAGTCCCGACATGCGGCCGCCAGTCCTCGTACATTCCTGTAGTGTCTCATGGTTGCCTCAGGGAGATGTGTGCGAAGTCCTTCAGTCACACGTTCTGACGCGGGATTCTCAGGCCGCACCCGCCGCTGATATTTCACCTAATGTTTCCATGGCAATCCATAGGCCGGATAAAACAGCGATTCGTGGCCCCTGTCTTGCACAACTCTTACGTGTACCGCGGCATGCTGGGTAAAGCGAGTGTCGCACACCTTGGCACCACCTATGGTGCTCTGCCACGCCCGTGTACTATTCGCTTAGAACTGTACGCGAAGGGGATAGAAAGCCTGTGCTGAGAACCATGTGTTGGGGTGGGGGTTAATGTCTAGTCAGCAGCACAGAGTATTGCAGGAGAAGACTGTGTTGAGTTTACAGAAAGTTATAGTACAAAAGACAGGGTCCACAGCAGCACAGAGTATTTCAGGGGAGGACTGTGTTGATTTTACAGAAGTTCATAGAAGGTACAGGGTCCCCTGCAGCACAGAGTATTTCAGGAGAAGATTGAGTCTATTGTACAGAAAATATTAGGAGAAGGAACAGGGTTCCAAGCAGCACAGAGTATTTCAGAAAGAGAGTATGCTGATCTTAAAGGCGGTTATTGTAAAAAGAGCAGGGTCCCCCCCGCAGAGCAGAGTATTTCAGAAAGGTCGTTGTGCTGATCTTGCAAGAGGTCATAATGAAAAGGTACAAGGTTCCACTAGCAGCACAGAGGATTTCAGCAGAGGAGTGTGCTGATCTTGTGGAGGTCACAGGATGAGAATTACATAGTGGAAGGAGCAGGGTCCTCCCTGCAGCACAGAGGTTTTCAGCAGAGGAGTGTGCTTGCTGAGGATTGCGCTGTACATGGTGGGGGCTGACGTGGCTGGCACAATCTGGCGTCCCACGAGCTGCCGGAATCCTTGGCGCTCCACATCTCCAGACGCTGCTCCATAACCTTGATAAAAGTCTCTTTGTCCGCACAAGCCCTGCTCCCATTAACCACCTCTGTGCCAAGAGCTGTGACTGGCACGGCTGACGTGGGCTATACACGGAAAGGTCACCAGCATGGTGAGGCACCACACGAATCAACATTCTGCAGTCCATGATGGCGGTTCACTTCCCAAAATGGCTGCCCTGGTCTTCCCGATTGATGGGGGGGCAGCCATAGTGAAAGGTGAACATAGAGCTGGGGGCATCACGGGGAGATCCAGCTGTACACATCTGGGCCACCATTTTGCTCCAGCAGGTGGGAACTCTCTACAAGCCAGGCTGGCAGGCCCTGGTCTAAACTGGGCCCATAGCAACCAACTCAGAAGTGGAGGTTTTCTTCATAGCAACCAGTGATTGCAGGTATTACCCATAGTAACGAGTAATTGTCCCCTAGCGACTAATACGATCGCTGCTTTCCTTTTCAGACTTATTGTTACTATGGGCAACATCTCTATATTTTCATTGGTTTCTATGGAAACTATCATCAATCTTTCTTGGTTGCTATAGTGGCTACAGGTGACGGCCCGCTGCTGTCACAAAGGTCACATTTTTATCATCTTTCTGGTATTTTCTGAATTGCTCGCATAGTTTGGAGGAAAGTGAAAGTACTTCGGGCACTGCGATGTGTAATCAGGGGGCACGTAGAGATGGAGGGCCAGCCGCCCATATCGTTGCCCGTGCCACCTGGCAGGGTCAGTGATTGGAGCGGTGCCAGCCTCACGTTTGTAGCGCCCTGACGTTTATTGCTCAGGGTTTATAGTTTTTTTACAATCTGCAGCCACGTGGCGAAAAATGAGAGATACGGCGGCGGAGCGCCATTCTGCGCACATGGTGTGATTTTTGGCGCACTCCACCATTTTCACTTGAGGTAAATGCGTCAGTTGCTACTGTTACCCGTTTTCTTTCTGCTAATGGTGGGGTTATCATTACCACTTCCTTCTCTGCGGCCGGACACCCCCCATATTATAGTGCAGATAACCCACAGGATGGCGCAAAAACAGGAACCCTCTGACGATACAGACAGGAGATTGCTTCCTGAATTGTACCCTTAAAATGGCCGTCACCCAGCCGTGAAGAGGTTAATGGGAGCCAGTCAGGCTGTCGTCGTCCCCCCTTTCATTTTTTCACGAAAAGGTGCTGATACACACAGTTATATAAGGAATTCCTGGTGTAGGACCGCCTCGTAAGACCGCCACCGACTGGTCTGACAACTTGTCACGCGGTGCGTCCCCCAGATCCGCATCCTTCTTATAAACACGCAGCGTACGGTGATATACTCCCTGCGGGCGGTAATCTCCTGGGCAAACAGAAGGCCTAATTGGATATAAAAAATATATATATATTTTTTATTGTGAAAAATATAATAATAATAATAAAAATAAAAAAAACTTTAGTTCCAGCGTGTTTCATAATGGCGGTCCTCTCCGTAGCGATCCCGTCGTCTGGCAGACCTCACTAACAAAGAACAGATTGTGTGGATTTGGCCTAAGAAGTGATCTTTTTTTCCTTTTATTTTCTCCCATAAATCGGCGCAGCCCTGGAGTGGGGGAGGGGGTGGAAGTTTCCACTGTGGTTATAATTATATTATTATTTCGCTCTTGGTCTCCGCGCGGCTCATGACTCACAAGCAGAAAACTTCTCTTCATTTCTGTCTTTGTGGTTTGTAAATCAGGAATTTTTTTTCTACAATTTAAAGAAGTACTTTTGTTCTTTAACGGATCCCGGAGCCGTTTTTTTTTTTTTTCCCTGGCTTTTGCCTGCTGCAGGAGAAGTTTTGTTCCTCTTGCAGCTGCTCAGGACGCCATCTCTGGCGACAGGCGCCATCTAGGGATACAGACGCTCCTGTCGATGTAAGGGGGGGGGGGCGTCTCAGCTGTTACCAATTGTTTGCAGGACGCATGTCGTAAAACCAGGGGAGGGACCAGCCTACTCCAACGGATTCGAAATCCCAGAGCTTATGTTTTGTTTTAAATTTTCATTATTTAAAAAATATAATAAAATCCATAAAAGGTTGTGTAACCTGAGACTCTAAGGTAGTCATTGACTTCAGTACCTCTGGAAAGCTAGGAAGCCACAATGACCCTCCATCGATCGGGTTGATTCCTCCACTTTAACTCCTGAGATGCCATCTTATTGGTTGCTATCGGCAGATCATCCACTTACAAAGTGATTGTGACACTAAAAGAAACAGAGGAAAGGAATGCTGTGGGCGAAACTAATACACTGTGCTCTGCCTAATGCAGGGGGCGGGGCATGACACAGGGGCTCTGTGTCATGCTCCACCCCTCTTGTCCTGTCCTGGTCATAACACAGTTTACATGGTTTGTCTTGAGTGTTCCTTTAAATGTAAACCTTTTGAGAGGAACCTCCACGTCCTCCCAGCATGCGGCCTCTGAGGAGAACAATAACCTCATGCTCCTGATAAGCGGCGTAAGGCGCTAAGTGACATCCGGATCTCGCTCACGCTGGTACTTCCTTCCTACATCACTCACATCTGATAATGGAGTCTTCCCATAGGACAAGACGCAGTCTGAACCTGGATATCTGTATTCTGCCTCCTGTAGGCACCGCTATGGGCACGGAGATGACTGCCAACCCCATGGCGGTTCCTACAGCTTCAGCCTTGTAACCAAAATGGCGCAGTTATGGCAGCTTCAGTGGTCTGGTTGGTCGGATGTCTTCTGGGTATTTTACGGCAGCGTCTCTTCATTATTAGTGACAGCTTCTCCTATCAGCCGCGCCATATGACTACGTGGTCGGCTGTATCGGCTTCCTGTGCTGTCGCAGATAAATACGGGGTGGCCTCTCTGGAGTTGTCATATCATCCATGACAGTAACTCCGGTCATAAAAATGACTTAGATGGAGGTGGCGGCCATTTTGTACAATGTAGAATTGTAGACTAGTGTGACCACTCGTGAGCACTGCGATGCTAAGTGGCCATTTTTTGTGCACAGTAGTGGCCTCCCATGCCTTGTGCCTCCATGATGTCATTCATAGGTTCCACGATCCACCGGCGCTGTTACTGTACTGAAGTTCACGTGTGCGTCTATCCCTTAATCTCGGTCTCTGCGTACAGTAGAAAGGTATTGAGAAAGAGGGCGCGCCGCTAATCTGTCAACCTGTCCCGACGCACCTCCTGCCAAATACCACAAGTTCTGGATAGTGACAGACCCCTCCCGCTACAACGCCAAACTGCATCTTGTGTAAATAAGGCGCTTCCTCACACATGGCTGCGCTGTGACCGTCACTTTTATGCTGGTGCTGTGTTGGTCTCTCATGGGGAACGCTGTCAGATCACTGTCATGGGGGCACTGTGATGGTGACACTTAAGGGAAGCGCAGGGACAGTCACTTTTATGGGGAGCGCCTTGGCTGTTACTTTTACTGGGAGCGCTGTGGCTGTCACTTTTACGGGGAGCGCTGCGGCTGTCACTTTTGCGGGGAGCGCTGTGGCAGTCACTTTTACGGGGAGCGCTGCGGCTGTCACTTTTACGGGGAGCGCTGCGGCTGTCACTTTTACGGGGAGCGCTGCGGCTGTCACTTTTACGGGGAGCGCTGTGGCAGTCACTTTTACGGGGAGCGTTGTGGCTGTCACTTTTACGGGGAGCGCTGCGGCTGTCACTTTTACGGGGAGCGCTGTGGCAGTCACTTTTGCGGGGAGCGCTGTGGCAGTCACTTTTGCGGGGAGCGCTGTGGCAGTCACTTTTGCGGGGAGCGCTGTGGCAGTCACTTTTACGGGGAGCGCTGTGGCTGTCACTTTTACGGGGAGCGTTGTGGCTGTCACTTTTACGGGGAGCGCTGCGGCTGTCACTTTTACGGGGAGCGCTGTGGCAGTCACTTTTGCGGGGAGCGCTGCGGCTGTCACTTTTGCGGGGAGCGCTGTGGCAGTCACTTTTGCGGGGAGCGCTGTGGCAGTCACTTTTACGGGGAGCGCTGTGGCTGTCACTTTTGCGGGGAGCGCTGTGGCTGTCACTTTTGCGGGGAGCGCTGTGACTGTCACTTTTGCGGGGAGCGCTGTGGCTGTCACTTTTGCGGGGAGCGCTGTGGCTGTCACTTTTGCGGGGAGCGCTGTGGCTGTCACTTTTACGGGGAGCGCTGTGGCTGTCACTTTTACGGGGAGCGCTGTGGCTGTCACTTTTGCGGGGAGCGCTGTGGCAGTCACTTTTACGGGGAGCGCTGCGGCTGTCACTTTTACGGGGAGCGCTGCGGCTGTCACTTTTACGGGGAGCGCTGCGGCTGTCACTTTTACGGGGAGCGCTGCGGCAGTCACTTTTGCGGGGAGCGCTGTGGCAGTCACTTTTGCGGGGAGCGCTGTGGCAGTCACTTTTGCGGGGAGCGCTGTGGCAGTCACTTTTACGGGGAGCGCTGTGGCTGTCACTTTTACGGGGAGCGCTGTGGCTGTCACTTTTACGGGGAGCGTTGTGGCTGTCACTTTTGCGGGGAGCGCTGTGGCTGTCACTTTTATGGGGAGAGCTGTGGTGGTCTTTATTATGTGTTGTGGGGATCGGTAATGCAGGTATTGAAAGGGGGGGGGGGGTACGTCTGATATCTCCCAGGGATTTACATATTTCTGGGCTTTAGAGATTTTGGGTGGAGTTCCCCTTTAAGCCTCTTGTTATTATTTAGTCACCGCTGTGTGACGCATCCGCCGGGTGTCAGTGATTCCTCCCCCACTCCGGTGTCTGACACCCTCTTTTACACCCGTCACAGCTCAATGTCTATTGTTAACAGGAAATAACGGGCCCCGAGGCGAGCTGAAGCCCCTGCCGGTTACCGTAGCGACAGAGACACAAACTGTGCCCCCCTCCTCTGCCGCCGCCTCAAGTTTTTCCATCCAGGAGTGATGACTCATGGGATGCGGCCCTGCAAGGACAAGGCTGCGTCTCAAGTGTCTGTGAGAGCCTCGCTATTAACCCTGCGACTGCCTGAGGTTGTCAAACAGCTTTTCCCTGGATGGCAGTAGTCAGGCCACTCTGCATCAGCAGGCGCAGTTATCACTCAAAGCAGCCGTCAAGGTTTTTTTTGTTCCCCAATATGGCCGCCATACAGAATCCCCCATTCCTGTAATGGCGGCTATGTTGGTTTTCACCCAGCTTTGTAGTGGGATCTTCCTCATTGCTGGGGGGTAGGGGCGAGGAGCGGCTCATGACTTAGGCGTCCGTTCTGGCGCAGTGCGTGGCGTATCCGCTGTACCTAGATCAGTCCATCACAGACACACCCGAAAAATGGGGCGAGGCGCCTGTATTATCCCCAAAGATGGCGCCCACATACAACAGACATGACCGTCCTCACAGACTCAATGTGTGTATTTTCGGCCCGTCGTTTTTAGGGTTCCCCATGGGTGCGGGGCGGAGATGTAATAAAATATTGGCAAATGTACGGCATGGAAGAAGGCGATGAAGCAGGAGGCGGCAACGTGGCAGCTTGTACTTCGCATGTCATCCCTTCCTGGCCGTGCAGCGTGCCAAGTGTATACACCCTGCATGTGCAGCGCCTCCGAAATAAGGAATTAGTCACATCGCTGAGGTACGAGGCACCCTGCGCCTCAGTGATGTCTGGTCTGACAAGTCCCGGCCTCGTCTCCATGTTCCCCGGACCTGCTGCACCCTCAGGCGACATTGTCAGTTTAACTTGATACCTGGGTGTTCCCCTCATCTCGTAAAAGAAAGAATGGCGGGCGGATGATCCTGGCAAGGAAGGGGGGAGGACAATCCAAACTCCGCACGCAGCGACATTTACGTTACCACAAGAGCTCGCAATCTAAAGCATGGCGGGATTAAATTATTATATATTTTTTTAAATCCTGTGAATTTCATGAGATCGGCAGCGGTGCTGACGTTAGGCTAGCCCCCCCTTCCCCCGCGCCCCAGGGGCGTCCTGTATAAACAACGTGCTCAGCTCCCATTAAGTGACTGGAAACTTGGAGCGAGCGTACTGGTGGAAGCGGCTGCTGCTCCTGGAGCGCCGCCACGAAACGCATTACTGGAAGCAACTTTTTTCTTTAAATCTTAAGCTAAAAATACCAGGAATGTTCTGCACAGACGACGTCCGGCCCCCGGAGTTTACACACAAACCCCTGAAACGCGTCGTCCAGGCCCAAAGTTTATAGTGGATTCTGTGTTGCTGACAAATAAAGCTTGATGCGCCGCGGCTGTTCGGTTAGCTCCTGGGAAAGCTAGCCAATATGGCCGCTTCCATTTGGATGCATTACTTCATAACTTGGCAGAGTTGAGCGTACCAATCCATGCTGTGATGGCGTCCATATTGGGCGTCACAGAAACGTGTAGACGAGGGGCGCGGAGTGGATCTGTTGGTGATCTGGGGGCACTCCGCTCGAGCTGAAGTTACTTTAAGGAGTCCCTTCCTCTTGTCCGTTGTGATGACGCCCCCAGGTCTCGGACTCCTCTCACGATCCATAGGAGTTCCTATCATGACATGACGGACGGTGTCTACTGGTGGAGTGAGCTTTATTGTAGCGTCGCACCTGTCCAGGGTGAGGTGACCCATTATGAATGGCACGGGGGGCGCAGTATGCCCCCCTCTGTCTGCTACACCAAAGTCTGCTGCATCTGTTTTCTGGAGCAGCTGCCATGTTTACAGGCTTATATCCCATCGGGCAGCTGCCGCCATTCACAGCGCGGCATGCTGGGAGATGGGCGGGTCTTCAAACTAGTCCACAGCCAATCATTGTAGTGCGAGGCCCCGCCCCCAGCGAGCAAGGCGCTAATTTACAACTCTTTTTGCTGTGCGGGAAAGCTGGGTGACAACCACCGCAGGGGCAGTCATGACGGCCATATTAATTTTTTTTAGAAGTGCATTCATTGACTGCAACCAATCTCAGAAAATTCAATTCGTCACAAAACTGAATTTCCTCGTGCTTCGTGGTAACAAATCGATTTTACCTGAAATGGTGCAAAAAAATTAAAAAATTTAACTGATTAATCCATTTGAGCGCGAAAAGCCGGCCGCTGCCATCTTTATTAAAGATCTAATCCTGTGCACAGTGACCTATGATGTCACCACAACAGCTGATGTGATGACGTCATCACTGGCTGCGCGACATTTCACGCTAGATCTCACGATCAAATGGAATCGGGTACGTATGATTGTATTAATTTTTTTACACTGGATTATTGCTATCAGATCATGTATGACCGCGGCATCTAAAGGGGTACAATGACGGGGGCGGCGCAATCGCTACTCCCTGTCATTGCACCCACTACTTAGAAAGAAATACGCTTCGTGAAGTAGTAATTCGGCACAAAGCAAATTTTTGGGTAAAATTTGGCGAAGCAGCCGAATCGAATTTTCCAAAACTTTGCTCATCTGTAGTCTTAACCAACTGAAGGCCTCAGGCACGGGAATACATAAAATGTCCGCCAGCGCTGTGGGGCGTCCAGACATGACCTAGGGTTATATTTCTGTCTTCCAGAAACAAGAAGAAGGAGGCCGATCTGCTGGCGGCTCAGGCTCGGCTGAAGGACTTAGAGGCCCTCCTGAACTCCAAGGACGCGACGTTGTCCACTGCTCTGGGGGAGAAGAGGAACTTGGAGGCCGAAGTGCGGGACCTCAAAGGACAACTCGCCAAGGTCAGACGCGGGGACCTAGCAATGGCGGCTGACATTCCCTGGGTGGAGGGGGCTGTATATATCACTTACTGTACACTGGGGGTCTCTCCTCACTAAGTCGTTCTCTCTGCAGTTGGAAGGAAGCCTCGCGGACGCCAAGAAGCAGCTTCAGGATGAAATGCTGCGCCGCGTTGACGCCGAAAACCGTAACCAGACCCTCAGAGAAGAGTTGGAATTTCAGAAGAACATCTACGGTGAGGTGGGTACAACATCCTTGCGTGCTGTGGAGGATGACATGCCGCCATTTCGTAGTTGACCAAGGATACTTTTTACAGGAACTGCGGGAGTCCAAGAGACGGCACGAAACGCGCCTGGTGGAGATCGACAGCGGCCGCCAGCGTGAGTTTGAAAGCAAACTGTCCGATGCTCTGCTAGACCTCCGTGCCCAACACGAGGGACAGATCGACCAGTATAAGGAGGAGCTGGAGAAGACGTACAACGCTAAGGTAAAAAATGGGAGATAATGGCGCTAGTAGCCGTAGTACGCTATAGTGAGCGAGTACGCGGCAGTACAAGGAGGTGCACTGATGGAATAGACGCATAGCCACGTGCCAGCCTTGTCAGGGAACAACCAGGAAGTCAGGACATCTCCAGGTCATCCAAACTAACGCGTTTCAGGGCTCCAGGGGACACTTTTTCATGCGCAGTGTAGATATGAACCCTCCATGCCGCATGGCCTCCCAACTCTGGTCTCAGTGAAGACCTGCAAAGTCCGTTATCCCATTTTACTGCTCGATTTCTGGTCTCCAACCAAACAAATCAGATATAATGTACCTACTTATATACAGGGGCCTATGTCATCCATCTTTGCCCTCCACCTATGTGTTGGACATCCCTGATATATATGAGCTAGCTCCAGGGGGATGTGCACTGAGACATAATGTCACCGTTCCTGACCCCCTGAAGGGTTTACAGTGACTTCTATATACACTGCAACATAAACTTACACCTGAAGTATACACATTGTCACCAGGAGATGTGTCCCTGCAGAGGTCCTGACTTCCTAGTATTCAAGGTAAAATGGTGAACTGTATTTGGGTGGTTCCTGGGTGATTTATTCATGGCAATATCATTCTCTGACATCATAGGACTAAAAAAAAAAAAAATTATAATATATATATATATATAATCCTGCCTCATATGTACAGAAATATAACAACTATAATACTGCTCCTATGTACAAGAATATAACTACTATAATACTGTACCTATGTACAGGAATATAACTACTATAATACTGCTCCTATGTACAAGAATATAACTACTATAATACTGCTCCTATGTACAAGAATATAACTACTATAATACTGCTCCTATGTACAGGAATATAACTACTATAATACTGCTCCTATGTACAAGAATATAACTACTATAATACTGCTCCTATGTACAAGAATATAACTACTATAATACTGCCTCCTATGTACAGGAATATAACTACTATAATACTGCCCCTATGTACAAGAATATAACTACTATAATACTGCTCCTATGTACAAGAATATAACTACTATAATACTGCCTCCTATGTACAGGAATATAACTACTATAATACTGCTCCTATGTACAAGAATATAACTACTATAATACTGCTCCTATGTACAAGAGTATAACTACTATAATACTGCTCCTATGTACAAGAGTATAGCTACTATAATACTGCTCCTATGTACAAGAATATAACTACTATAATACTGCTCCTATGTACAAGAATATAACTACTATAATACTGCTCCTATGTACAAGAATATAACTACTATAATACTGCCTCCTATATACAAGAATATAACTACTATAATACTGCTCCTATGTACAAGATTATAACTACTATAATACTGCCTCCTATGTACAGGAATATAACTACTATAATACTGCTCCTATGTACAAGAATATAACTACTATAATACTGCTCCTATGTACAAGAATATAACTACTATAATACTGCCTCCTATGTACAAGAATATAACTACTATAATACTGCCTCCTATGTACAGGAATATAACTACTATAATACTGCTCCTATGTACAGAAATATAACTACTATAATACTGCTCCTATGTACAAGAATATAACTACTATAATACTGCTCCTATGTACAAGAATATAACTACTATAATACTGCCTCCTATGTACAAGAATATAACTACTATAATACTGCTCCTATGTACAGGGATATAACTACTATAATACTGCTCCTATGTACAAGAATATAACTACTATAATACTGCCTCCTATGTACAAGAATATAACTACTATAATACTGCCTCCTATGTACAGGAATATAACTACTATAATACTGCTCCTATGTACAAGAATATAACTACTATAATACTGCTCCTATGTACAAGAATATAACTACTATAATACTGCCTCCTATGTACAAGAATATAACTACTATAATACTGCCTCCTATGTACAGGAATATAACTACTATAATACTGCTCCTATGTACAGAAATATAACTACTATAATACTGCCTCCTATGTACAGGAATATAACTACTATAATACTGCCTCCTATGTACAAGAATATAACTACTATAATACTGCCTCCTATGTACAGGAATATAACTACTATAATACTGCTCCTATGTACAAGAATATAACTACTATAATACTGCTCCTATGTACAAGAATATAACTACTATAATACTGCCTCCTATGTACAAGAATATAACTACTATAATACTGCTCCTATGTACAAGAATATAACTACTATAATACTGCTCCTATGTACAGGAATATAACTACTATAATACTGCTCCTATGTACAAGAATATAACTACTATAATACTGCTCCTATGTACAGGGATATAACTACTATAATACTGCTCCTATGTACAGGAATATAACTACTATAATACTGCTCCTATGTACAGGAATATAACTACTATAATACTGCCTCCTATGTACAAGAATATAACTACTATAATACTGCTCCTATGTACAAGAATATAACTACTATAATACTGCCTCCTATGTACAAGAATATAACTACTATAATACTGCTCCTATGCACAAGAATATAACTACTATAATACTGCTCCTATGTACAGTAATGTTACTACTATATTACCGCCCCTTGTGGACAGTGATGTGGAGTTTTTTTCTCAGTATAACCTCATCTTTGATATTTGTGCAGCTGGAGAACGCAAAGTCGTCGGCAGAGAGGAACAGCTCGATGGTGGGTGAAGCTCATGAGGAGATCCAGCAGAGCAGGATACGGATCGACAGTCTTAGCGCTCAGCTCAGTCAGCTGCAGAAACAGGTGGGCATTACGGTCATTCAGATGAACAGGATGGTGGTGGTACCAGCCTGACCATTATAACAAGTGTCTGCTATTGTGTTTTCTGCAGCTGGCCGCTAAGGAGGCAAAACTACGGGACCTGGAGGACGCCCTGACCCGGGAAAGAGATATGAACCGTCGGGCGTTGGCAGAGAAGGACCGGGAGATGGCGGAGATCAGGGCTCGTATGCAGCAACAGCTGGATGAATACCAGGAACTGCTGGACGTCAAGCTGGCACTGGACATGGAGATCCATGCCTACCGCAAACTCCTGGAAGGAGAGGAGGAGAGGTGGGTGACTGCAGGTGGAAGAGGAGATGAGGTGGAAGAGGAGGAGAGGTGGGTGACTGCGGGTGGAAGAGGAGGAGAGGTGGGTGACTGCGGGTGGAAGAGGAGGAGAGGTGGGTGACTGCGGGTGGAAGAGGAGGAGAGGTGGGTGACTGCGGGTGGAAGAGGAGGAGAGGCGGGTGACTGCGGGTGGAAGAGGAGGAGAGGCGGGTGACTGCGGGTGGAAGAGGAGGAGAGGCGGGTGACTGCGGGTGGAAGAGGAGGAGAGGCGGGTGACTGCGGGTGGAAGAGGAGGAGGGGCGGGTGACTGCGGGTGGAAGAGGAGGAGAGGCGGGTGACTGCGGGTGGAAGAGGAGGAGAGGCGGGTGACTGCGGGTGGAAGAGGAGGAGAGGCGGGTGACTGCGGGTGGAAGAGGAGGAGAGGCGGGTGACTGCGGGTGTAGGAGGAGGAGAGGCGGGTGACTGCGGGTGGAAGAGGAGGAGAGGCGGGTGGAAGAGGAGGAGAGGCGGGTGACTGCGGGTGGAAGAGGAGGAGAGGCGGGTGACTGTGGAGAGGAGGGCTGGGTGGAAGCAGTGGTAAAATACTGCTATGGGTCTTGGTAGAGCGACTGAGACGTCTTGTTTCGGCAGGCTTCGGCTGTCACCCAGCCCTAGTGGGCAGAAGCGGGCCTCAAGGACGGCACAATCCGGGGCGCAAGTCTCCTCCACATCCAAGAAGAGGAGACTGGAGGAGGAGACCAAGATCACCAGTTACAACCAGCACGCCAGGACCAGCGGCAAAGTGGGCGTAGAGGAGGTCGATGTGGAGGGAAAATTTGTGCGTCTGAAGAACAAGTCCAGCGAGGTAGGATTTGGGGGTAGAAGGTGACCACCACTAGATGCGTGTCTTCTCCTGTAGCGTGACTTACTGACCTCACTTCCGTCACATCACAGGACCAGTCGCTGGGGAACTGGCAGATAAAGCGTCAGATCGGAGATGACAAGCCCATCATTTTCCGCTTCCCCCCCAGGACCTTGCTGAAGGCGGGCCAGACCCTGACGGTAAGTGACAGGACCCCCATAAATTGTACCGTAAAGCTGGCTCTGTGCTGCTTATGTGTGGAGCGTCAGCACCCTCTGCTGGTGGAAGGAAGGAAATTCATAGTCACTGTGAGGCTGTAGAGTTCTTTCTGCCGCCCCCTGGTGGCCGGTCATGGCACTGATGCCACCATCTTTCTCTCCTCTCAGGTCTGGGCTTCTGGGGCCGGCGTTCCTCACAACCCTCCCACTGATTTTGTCTTGAAGTCTCATACGTCCTGGGGGATAGGAGACAGTATCCGCACTGCCCTGCTGACCTCCAGTAATGAGGTGAGTACCACAAGACGGGCGGCGGGGGAAGGCGGGGCCAACATCCTGGGGGTGTATTGACCTCATTGACCATCCCCGCAGGAAGTCGCCATGCGTAAGCTTGTCCGCGCAGTGGTAAATGATGAGGATGATGACGAGGATGATGAGGACGCTGAGCACCACCACCACCACCATCATGTAAGTAAAGATGTCTGCCGCACAATTTAATCCCTCCCCCGCTACGGAGGACTGAACTGCCATTTATCTCCTTGCAGGATGGGCACAACTCTACCGGAGACCCCAGCGAGTACAACCTCCGCTCCCGCAACATCACCTGCACCACCTGTGGGCAGCCAGCCGAAAAGGGGTTAGGGGGCGCCCAGGCCGCGGGCACCTCCTCCTCCTCCAGTTCTTACACTACCGTCACCCGTACCTTCCGTAGTGCCGGGGGAACTGGCGGGGGCAGCACCCTGGGTGAGAGCCTGACACCCCGATCCTTCATTGTGGGAAACAACCAACGTGCCAAGGTGAGACTGGCCCACCCCAGTATGGCTACTGTAATACAAATATGGCTGCCCTCCTCAATCATACTGACCCCGCCCCTTGTCTCCGCACAGGTGTCCCCGGAGGGCTGCGGTATCATGTAAGGACGCCGGCATCGCGTGAGAAGTCGGTGGCGGCTCCGTTTTCTTCCTGTGGGATGTTTTTGTAACATTTTTTACATCAGGTATTTTATATCGAAGGAGAATTTTTGTTTTCGGATGGCAGCCATTTTTTTTTTTTTATATGAAACCAAAGCTAAACCCACTCCGGACGCCCCGTGGCACCAGCACCGGGCCCCTGCTGAAGCTCCTCCTCCCTGTGACTTTGCACCGTGAGGCCACTGGTGCTGAACCCTGAACGGTTTCAGATTTAAAGGGTTTTCGACTGCTTATTTTTTATTTTTTTGTGCTTTTTATTTTTTATCTGTTCAGTACTCATATATATATTGATGAGTAATAACAGGAACGCCCCCGCACACAATATGGCATTTACAAGATGGAGGCCATACATCGCAATACCAAAGAGGAGGCTCTTCCCGCCGCGCTACGTTTACATGACCACACCGACCACTTTTATCCGGAGGAGATTCGCCAAATTCCTCTTCAGCCTTAGGAACTGCGATACGCCATTTTTCATAAGTTCTCACGCCCCTGGTACTTTAGTGATCAGACGCCATTTTGTTGTAGTCCTGTCATTGTCGCTAATTGTACATTAACCTGAGATATTTGCACTCCGTCTACCATAGTACTGGTAGCAGTAAAATAGGGGAGGAGTCTATTTTGCGCCAAAGATCAGATTGTAGGATATATTTTTTTTCAGAAAAGGGGGTGAGGCTTAACATATTGGGGGGGTCCAGAGTTGGGGGAGGGGTTATACCCACAACACTAGACTCCACCACTTTTATTAATTTTTATATTTTTTTCTGTTGGGGCCCTAACTCAGGGGGTCATCATCCGGGGCCACACATTTGGATCCATTGGATAGAGAGTAATGCAGAGGGTCTGTCCGCCATCTTGCTTTATTTTTTATAACGCTTGCATTCCATAGTTATCCGCGTAGCCGCCTCCATACCAGTGCATGCTGCTGTGTCTATATATATATATATATATCGTACGCTCGGTTTGTTATTTTGGGGCAGATCTGAGAATTTTTTATTTTATTTACTCCATATTATTATTATTTTTAACAACTACAGTTTTAAAGGGATACCACGTATATATTAAGCTCCGCCTCTTTGGGTGGGCAAGGTGTTCCCTTTAAACTGGCCTTCCGTAATCCACTTTAGCCTGCGTACCGGACGTCCTGTTCAGGTTCTATAAAGCACATGGGATGAAACGCGTGGGAGTGAAAAATGCTGGTATATGAAGAGTTAATCCCAGCACCGGGGTCTGTATCATGGAGTCCTGTATGTGATTCTGTATTGGAGGAGGTCCGATCGTGGAGGAGAATGATGTCCAGGTTGTTGTTCAAGTGCCTTAGAGGAGCCCCCGAAGCTTTTGAAGTGCCTTCCCCCATCCCCCGCCAGCCTTAAATTTCTGTGCAATTTTGAAATAAAAGCCAATGATCCAGATATTTGTGAGTGCGTCCTGTTCCTTTGAGAAAGCGTCCATTGTTATGTGTTTTGATTATCCGCTGTGTTTACAGCAGCTTTGTAGGACTACAACTCTCAGCATGTAATGTGAAGGCATACCAAACAGTGTAAGGAAAAAGAATGAGGTGGCTGCCCTACATGCCTCATAACATCATGTCCACCAGAGGGCGATGCTGTGATGACACTTATGATCACCACTAGAGGGCGATGCTGCTCTGTAGACACCAGGATGAGACTGTTATGAATGGCACCAGAGGGTGGTGCTGCTCTGATGACCAGCAGAGGACACTAACCTGATGACCACCAGAGGACGAGGATACTAACCTAATGACCACTAGAGGAGGATACTGCTCTCATGACATAAAACATCACAAAATAAAATAATAAGTAAATAATGACCACTAGAGGGCGATGCTGCTCTGACGACACTCAGAGGACAATATTAATCTGGTGACTATTAGAAGGCCAGGCCATGATGAAAGGCCATTCTTTTCTTTTGACCCCTATAGCATGATACTATGCTAACTACTAGAGGGCGATGCGGTGATATTGTTCTCATGATCACCAAAGGGAGATGCTGCTCTGTTAATTTTAAGAAGATACTTTTCTGATGACCACCAGAGGGTGATGCTGTTTTGTTGATTTTTAGAAGATATTACTATTCTGATGACCACCAGAAGGTGATAACAGAGAGCCTGCTGTGATGACCACCAGAGGGCTATGCTACTATGATTTCTGGAAGACGATACTATTCTGATGATCACCAGAGGGTGATGCATTGATACTATTCTTTTTAACAAATCTTTATTTATCACGACAAGCATGGTAAAAAAAAGACAATAACAATGTGGGCAACAGCCCAACAATCGAGGAGGCATATGCAGTACAATGAAATGAATATAAGTACATTATCATAAATGTTCAGGCATTGAATAAAGATAAGCTAGTTAAGCTAGTCAGGCGGACCTAACAAGAGTAGTATATGTGTCATGTAAGGAGGGTCAGGTACCTCTAAGGCTCAACCACCCTAGTCCACAAGACCTAGGTGATGCAGGCTAGGAACAATATAAAGGTATGTTGATGTAGAGTGAGACATGACCTTTGTAGAATTAAGCGAGCATGGTATATAAAAGGGGGTGAATAACACAATTGGGTAGTTACCGAGGAGGGGGAGAGTCTATAAAGACCCCGCAGAAAGACACAGGTTCCCCGGCTCTGTTTCCAACCAATTCAACCATGGTCTCCACATGTCATTAAATTTGTCGTGCGAGAGAGACTCCCAACTGGTGAGTTCTTCGAACCTACAGATCTCGTGAACCTTTTGGGTCCATTCCTCAATTGAAGGAGTATGTGTCGAGAGCCAATGTAGAGGGATTAAAAGTTTGGCAGCTGTTAACATATGAGCTAGTAGCGAATGCTTATGCAAGGGGAAATCCTTTGATGGTACATTGAGAAGAACCAAAGCCGGAGAAAGTGGAGGGGCCGAAGGACAAATTTGCTGAAGTATCCCACTAAGCGAGGTCCAGAACCGGGAGACCCCTCGACAAGACCACCATATATGTGAGACAGTGCCCACCTCTTCGTGACATCTCCAGCAGGCCGGGGAAGTGAGAGGGTCCATCCTATGTAGCACCTCTGGAGTGCGGTACCATCTCGTCAGCAATTTAAAGGAATTCTCCTGGATTCTGATGCATCTGGAGAACCCGTGAGAATTCCTCAATAATGAAGAGACAGATTCATCTGATAAAGTAATACCCAAATCTTGCTCCCACCTCCTAATGAAGGACGCATTGATACTATTCTGATGACCACCAGAGGGCGGTGTTGTGATATTGGTTCTGATGTCTTCAGAGGGCGGTGTTGTGATATTGGTTCAGATGACCACCAGAGGGCAGTGTTGTGATATTGGTTCTGATGACCACCAGAGGGCAGTGTTGTGATATTAGTTCTGATGACCACCAGAGGGCGGTGTTGTGATATTGGTTCTGATAACCACCAGAGGGCGGTTTTGTGATATTGGTTCTGATGTCATCAGAGGGCGGTGTTGTGATATTGGTTCTGATGTCATCAGAGGGCGGTGTTGTGATATTAGTTCTGATGACCACCAGAGGGCGGTGTTGTGATATTGGTTCTGATAACCACCAGAGGGCGGTTTTGTGATATTGGTTCTGATAACCACCAGAGGGCGGTGTTGTGATATTGGTTCTGATGTCATCAGAGGGTGGTGTTGTGATATTGGTTCTGATAACCACCAGAGGGCGGTGTTGTGATATTGGTTCTGATGTCATCAGAGGGCAATGTTGTGATATTAGTTCTGATAACCACCAGAGGGCGGTGTTGCTCTGTTGACTCCCAGAGTAAGGAGCAGGTGCACGTTGTTCGCAGTCTTCCCTCCATTTGTTGTTCAGGTAAGTGACAGGAAGTGAACCCCCCACCTACCTCAGAATGACTACTTTACATCACTTATCTCTTCTTCCTCCTATATGACTTGTATCAGCCGCTCCTCTTATAACACTGCTGTACTGTTATAATCCTCAGCCTGTGAGGGTGGCTGGCCCCTGGGTTTCTGGGTCATTCACTTGGCTGCGCCCCTCGTCTCAGGTTCGGTCTTTGTGCTCGTTCCCGGGGCTGACGGGGTTACTGGAGAGAAGACAAATCTCCTGTAATCTGCTTTCCTGGAGCTCTCAGTAACCCCGGCACCAGCTGAGCGCAGCGGCTAACCAGCGTCACAGAGATGCCAGCTACCCGCAGGGCCACCCCGGGCAAGGCAAGTGACATCTGTTATACCTACCTGCTGAGTAATCGGGGGGTGCACCTTATGGCTGATCTGACTGCTGGAGTGTGGGCTCCCGGGAAAGCTGGGTGAGAAGCAATATGGCCAAGGCCCTGGAGTCTGTCCAGTGATATGCAGGGGATCTGGATCCCACTGAACTTGTCAGGAATCAAGAAAAGTTGGGTAACAATCCCTGCGGGGGAAGAAATGCTGGATACACAGGTTGTCACCCAGACCTAAGAGAGAAGACATTATAACATCTACACGTTTGCCGTACATACCGGTTGCCAGGGGCAACGTGTGGTTGTCTGCATGTGTGTGCTTTGCTCCCCTTCTCCTGGTTCCCCCTCTGTCTGGTAGTGGAGGGGTTAACTACCTTGCTGGGTGTGGAGGACACTAGGTGCTTCTTATACCTGTTGTGCTCCAGCCGTGGTGTGAGCTGGAGCTGTGCTCCTTGTCTGGATGTTCCATCTTCCAGTGTGAGGGCCACCTAGTGGGACAGCGATGTCTTCCTTATGTCTCCTCCATTTCCCTACCTTACCTGTGGTTATATTTGGTGGTGGTGTATGTTCTGGGGTGGTTGTACGTCTAGTTGTTGTTCAGTGACTGGTCAGTGTTTGGTGCGGGTGTATGTTCTGGGGTGGTTGTACGTCTAGTTGTTGTTCCGTGACTGGTCAGTGTTTGCTGTGGGTGTATGTTCTTGGGTGGTTGTACGTCTAGTTGTTGTTCCGTGACTGGTCAGTGTTTGGTGGTGGTGTATGTTCTGGGGTGGTTGTACGTCTAGTTGTTGTTCAGTGACTGGTCAGTGTTTGGTGGTGGTGGTGTATGTTCTGGGGTGGTTGTACGTCTAGTTGTTGTTCAGTGACTGGTCAGTGTTTGGTGCGGGTGTATGTTCTGGGGTGGTTGTACGTCTAGTTGTTGTTCCGTGACTGGTCAGTGTTTGGTGGTGGTGTATGTTCTTGGGTGGTTGTACGTCTAGTTGTTGTTCAGTGACTGGTCAGTGTTTGGTGGTGGTGTATGTTCTGGGGTGGTTGTATGTCTAGTTGTTGTTCAGTGACTGGTCAGTGTTTGGTGTGGGTGTATGTTCTGGGGTGGTTGTACGCCTAGCTGTTGTTCAGTGACTGGTCAGTGTTTGGTGGTGGTGTATGTTCTGGGGTGGTTGTACGTCTAGTTGTTGTTCAGTGACTGGTCAGTGTTTGGTGCGGGTGTATGTTCTGGGGTGGTTGTACGTCTAGTTGTTGTTCCGTGACTGGTCAGTGTTTGGTGGTGGTGTATGTTCTGGGGTGGTTGTACGTCTAGCTGTTGTTCCGTGACTGGTCAGTGTTTGGTGCGGGTGTATGTTCTGGGGTGGTTGTACGTCTAGTTGTTGTTCCGTGACTGGTCAGTGTTTGGTGGTGGTGGTGTATGTTCTGGGGTGGTTGTACGTCTAGCTGTTGTTCTGTGACTGGTCAGTGTTTGGTGCGGGTGTATGTTCTGGGGTGGTTGTACGTCTAGTTGTTGTTCAGTGACTGGTCAGTGTTTGGTGTGGGTGTATGTTCTGGGGTGGTTGTACGTCTAGTTGTTGTTCAGTGACTGGTCAGTGTTTGGTGGTGGTGGTGTATGTTCTGGGGTGGTTGTACGTCTAGCTGTTGTTCTGTGACTGGTCAGTGTTTGGTGCGGGTGTATGTTCTGGGGTGGTTGTACGTCTAGTTGTTGTTCTGTGACTGGTCAGTGTTTGGTGCGGGTGTATGTTCTGGGGTGGTTGTACGTCTAGTTGTTGTTCAGTGACTGGTCAGTGTTTGGTGCGGGTGTATGTTCTGGGGTGGTTGTACGTCTAGTCGTTGTTCCGTGACTGGTCAGTGTTTGGTGTGGGTGTATGTTCTGGGGTGGTTGTACGTCTAGTTGTTGTTCAGTGACTGGTCAGTGTTTGGTGCGGGTGTATGTTCTGGGGTGGTTGTACGTCTAGTTGTTGTTCCGTGACTGGTCAGTGTTTGGTGGTGGTGGTGTATGTTCTGGGGTGGTTGTACGTCTAGTTGTTGTTCCGTGACTGGTCAGTGTTTGGTGGTGGTGTATGTTCTGGGGTGGTTGTATGTCTAGTTGTTGTTTCGTGACTGGTCAGTGTTTGGTGCGGGTGTATGTTCTGGGGTGGTTGTACGTCTAGTTGTTGTTCAGTGACTGGTCAGTGTTTGCTGTGGGTGTATGTTCTGGGGTGGTTGTACGTCTAGTTCTTGTTCCGTGACTGGTCAGTGTTTGGTGGTGGTGGTTGTACGTCTAGCTGTTGTTCCGTGACTGGTCAGTGTTTGGTAGTGGTGTATGTTCTGGGGTGGTTGTATGTCTAGTTGTTGTTCAGTGACTGGTCAGTGTTTGGTGGTGGTGTATGTTCTGGGGTGGTTGTACGTCTAGTTGTTGTTCCGTGACTGGTCAGTGTTTGCTGTGGGTGTATGTTCTGGGGTGGTTGTACGTCTAGTTGTTGTTCAGTGACTGGTCAGTGTTTGGTGTGGGTGTATGTTCTGGGGTGGTTGTACGTCTAGTTGTTGTTCCGTGACTGGTCAGTGTTTGGTGGTGGTGTATGTTCTTGGGTGGTTGTACGTCTAGCTGTTGTTCCGTGACTGGTCAGTGTTTGGTAGTGGTGTATGTTCTGGGGTGGTTGTATGTCTAGTTGTTGTTCAGTGACTGGTCAGTGTTTGGTGGTGGTGTATGTTCTGGGGTGGTTGTACGTCTAGTTGTTGTTCCGTGACTGGTCAGTGTTTGCTGTGGGTGTATGTTCTGGGGTGGTTGTACGTCTAGTTGTTGTTCAGTGACTGGTCAGTGTTTGGTGGTGGTGTATGTTCTGGGGTGGTTGTATGTCTAGTTGTTGTTTCGTGACTGGTCAGTGTTTGGTGCGGGTGTATGTTCTGGGGTGGTTGTACGTCTAGTTGTTGTTCAGTGACTGGTCAGTGTTTGGTGCGGGTGTATGTTCTGGGGTGGTTGTACGTCTAGTTGTTGTTCCGTGACTGGTCAGTGTTTGGTGGTGGTGGTGTATGTTCTGGGGTGGTTGTACGTCTAGTCGTTGTTCCGTGACTGGTCAGTGTTTGGTGCGGGTGTATGTTCTGGGGTGGTTGTACGTCTAGTTGTTGTTCAGTGACTGGTCAGTGTTTGGTGCGGGTGTATATTCTGGGGTGGTTGTACGTCTAGTTGTTGTTCCGTGACTGGTCAGTGTTTGGTGGTGGTGTATGTTCTGGGGTGGTTGTACGTCTAGTTGTTGTTCCGTGACTGGTCAGTGTTTGGTGGTGGTGTATGTTCTGGGGTGGTTGTACGTCTAGTTGTTGTTTCGTGACTGGTCAGTGTTTGGTGTGGGTGTATGTTCTGGGGTGGTTGTACGTCTAGTTGTTGTTCAGTGACTGGTCAGTGTTTGGTGCGGGTGTATGTTCTGGGGTGGTTGTACGTCTAGTTGTTGTTCCGTGACTGGTCAGTGTTTGCTGTGGGTGTATGTTCTGGGGTGGTTGTATGTCTAGTTGTTGTTTCGTGACTGGTCAGTGTTTGGTGTATTCTGTCCGGCGTGGATGCTAGATGTTCCCCTGTTTGTCTGTTGTGGCCTCCGGAAGGGGGGCTCATGGTTTCCCGGAGGGGTGAACCAAATGTCAAGTCTGTGAGCTGTTTCTGGAGTGCTGGTTCCTGTGTGTCAGTATGTACTGCATCTGTTTGGTGTTTGGATCGCAGGGAGTTTGTATGGGTTCCACTTTACCTTTGTGTGGTCTTCTGTTGTGCCATCCAGCAGGTAAGTCACCATGCCTTCCTTGGTTCAGTGGTTAACCCGCCACTGGATACTTACCTGCCGTTCCACTTGGCTTCCTCTTCTTGCTACTAGGCCGGTTGAGACTCCTGTTCTTCCGTGTCTTGGAACCGGTATGTACGGCAAACGTGTCACAGCGCACAACACCGAGGCCGTGACACCGCCCCTTTGCACCTTGCGGGTGGACTGCCTCTTTAAACCTCCTGTGCGGACAACCCCTTTAAGGCTAGTGTTTGGACTGTCTCTTTCAGGGTGGTGGGTAAACAACCCCTTTTAAGTTTTGTGGCTGGATAGTCCCTTTAAGTCTTTTGAGAGGACTGCCCCTTTAAAGCTCATGGGTGGACAGCCCCTTTTTAAGCCTAGAGTGTGTACTGTCCTTTTAAGAGTCTGTCTGGCCAAGTGCAGATATTATCAGGGCCTTTCAGGTTCTCAGTATCCCAGAGGAATGTGAAGAATGAGAGTTTAAAGGATTTCCTTATAGTTCACCCCTCAGGACTAAAGAGGAAGGCAGATTTCTCACAGATTTCCTTCACTGGGCATATAGGAATATGGACCAATCAGGACTTCTCATTTGCAGAGGGGGTGTGGCCAGGATTCATCTAATGGTAACATCTATTACTGCTGACAACCTGCCTGTACATCCTGTCTGAGAGGTAGTCACAGCCCCGCCCCCTGCTGATGACATCACTGATATAATGACATGTGACCCACACCTTATACTACAGGAACATCTATTACTGCTGACAACCTGCCTATATGTCCTGTCTGAGAGGTAGTCACAGCCCCGCCCCCTGCTGATGACATCACTGATATAATGACATGTGATCCACACCTTATACTACAGGAACATCTATTACTGCTGACAACCTGCCTGTACATCATGTCTGAGAGGTTGTCACAGCCCCGCCCCCTGCTAATGACATCACTGATATAATGACATGTGACCCACACCTTATACTACAGGAACATCTATTACTGCTGACAACCTGCCTATATGTCCTGTCTGAGAGGTAGTCACAGCCCCGCCCCCTGCTGATGACATCACTGATATAATGACATGTGACCCCCACACCTTATACTACAGGAACATCTATTACTGCTGACAACCTGCCTGTATATCCTGTCTGAGAGGTAGTCACAGCCCCGCCCCCTGCTGATGACATCACTGATATGATTACATAGTGACCAGAGGCTGTGGTGTTCTTAAAGTGTTTTCCGATAAAAAAACTATTCTACATTTTTCAAACCTGAACACTGTTGAAACTGTGTAATTGACAGTTTAGTGTAGCGGGTGAGCTGTATAGTGCTTAGCGCCTCCTGCTGTTTGTTCTTTTTCTTTATTTCTTGTCCCCCTCAATGAGGTGGTCGCACGTGCTCCGTTTTAAATCTTCACTTGTCACCAGCTATGTCTTCTGCTAGTCAGTAACAAGGGAAGAGCTACAGCGGGAAAGACACGTTCACTGAGCTGTGATAGGGAGAGAGCTGCAGCAGAAAGGACACTCCCCCTGGGCTGTGATAGGGAGATGGCTGCAGCAGAAAGGACATGCCCCCGGGCTGTGATAGGGAGATGGCTGCAGCAGAAAGGACATGCCTCCGAGCTGTGATAGGGAGATGGCTGCAGCAGAAAGGACACGCCCCGAGCTGTGATAGGGAGATGGCTGCAGCAGAAAGGACACGCCCCCTGAGCTGTGATAGGGAGGTGGCTGCAGCAGAAAGGACACGCCCCCTGGGAGGTGGCTGCAGCTGAAAGGACACGCCCCCTGGGCTGTGATAGGGAGAGAGCTACAGTAGAAAGGACATGCCCCCGAGCTGTGATAGGGAGATGGCTGCAGCAGAAAGGACACGCCTCCCCGAGCTGTGATAGGGAGAGAGCTGCAGCAGAAAGAACACGCCCCGGAACAATGAATGCTGAGATGTGGATCCATGTGAGGTACCGGGCTGGTTGTAGCTTTGTCAGGGATTGTCATGGAATACCCCTTAAAAGTGGCAGAACCCTCACTAAAGTATCATGGTAATCTTCTTCTGTGGCAGCAGGGGGCGCCAATGAGCTTTCAAAAAACAACTTCTTACTTTTTTCTTTTTTTTTTAAAGACGCGACGCCCAGAGGGTCAGTGGGCAGACAAGTGGTCTTTAGTGGGCTAGAATAAGCCTACATTGGGGGTCATTTCCTGCGCCGTTCCCCCTAATTATCAGCACAAAGCCCCTTTCACTCCACAGACGACGACTGCCCCTCCCCCAGCAACTGCACACGGCACCTTCCTGTGTGACATACGTGTCTGTAGCATGTATAACCACAGGGAACATGAGGAAACGAGCCCGCGATGGAGGAAGCGTGACCACGACCGACAAATGTGACCACGTCCTCTGCTTAAAGGGGAACTCCACAAAGTGCGAAACTTCTGGTTTTGTATCTGGTCATGGCCGAGCCACCAAGAGGCCTGGGGCTCCCATAATGGCTTCCCTCCACATATGGGCTAAGTGGAGACGCCATGGTTGTCGCTATAGGTCCTGCCCGGGGGGGGGGGGGTTGTCAGGTATCAGCAGGACCCTCCCCCTAACCAAAGCGCCAAAATGGAAGACGCTGCACCTCGGTGGTCAAAGCTTTCTCACAGTCAACCAATCAGAGCTCAGCTTCTATTCTTTAAACTGCGCTGGAAAAATAATAGCTGCGCTGTGATTGGTTGTTAGGGGCAACGAGGATCGTATAAATGAGGCCCACAGTGCATGGCAGCCTCTGGCGCTGGAGGCGGAGCTAACCGTGCTCCACCTCCATCACCTGGAGAACGCCAGGATCTATACGAGATCATTGGTGCCTGAGGTTGCCATGGTCACCAGGTAAGAGGCCACCGCCCGAGTTTACCTCTGTGACGTCACCATCCTGCTCATGAAACATTCAATATTTACTTTCAACGCCCAAAGGCGTAATCTCCACGGTAACGACGCAAACCGCGCCCGCAGCTGACATCACGTGACAAGTGACCATATATGGGAGAAGGGGAGGAGCACTTAGTACACCGATCCAAGCACAGTGACAGATCCTGCAGAGTATTACACCTCTGACCTCTCTAGAGATCTGCAGAGCATCGCTCTGTCCCCTCTACCTCCTGACAGATACATAGTGATATATCCTGCAGATTATTACACCTCTGACCTCTCTCGAGATCTGCAGAACATCGCTCTGTCCTCTCCACCTCCTGACAGATACACAGTGATATATCCTGCAGATTATTACACCACCGACCTCTCTAGAGATCTGCAGAACATCGCTCTGTCCTCTCCACCTCCTGACAGATACATAGTGATATATCCTGCAGATTATTACTCCTCTGACCTCTCTAGAGATCTGCAGAACATCGCCCTGTCCTCTCTACCTCCTGACAGATACACAGTGATATATCCTGCAGATTATTACACCACTGACCTCTCTAGAGATCTGCAGAACATTGCTCTGTCGTCTCCACCTCCTGACATATACACAGTGATATATCCTGCAGATTATTACGCCCCTGGTCTCTCTAGGGACCTGCAGAGCATCGCTCTGTCGTCTCCACCTCCTGACATATACACAGTGATATATCCTGCAGATTATTACGCCCCTGGTCTCTCTAGGGAGCTGCAGAGCATCGCTCCCTGTACATATGGCGGTGGGGAGGGGCCGGGCACAGCTGCCATCTAGGCACAATAGGTGGGATCTCCCCTCCTCGGCTCCTCCCTCTCCTGGTTACATGTGAACATCTGGAGGTTCCCCCCTCCCTCCTCCGAGCAGAGGACCACCGCCCGCCCCGGGGATTAGATGGTGTGAGGTTGCCATGGTTACCACAGGATGTGGCATCCACCGTTAACCACCATTTTCAGCGACTGACAATAGCAGGTTAGCGCATCGCGGCTCTCCTCATACAGGAGGGAGGGTCCCCGACCACGCTGGGGGATTACACGGAAGGGGAGAGACCCTCAGGCTTCACTCGTCCATAGGCTGACCCTCCTCGGGTGCCCCACACCCACAGGTAAGTGTCATGCTGCGTGTACCTACCACCGAATTGATATAGTCACCTACCTACATTATAATACTGCTATAATCCTATCAATGATGTCATGATATACAACAGCGCTATATCTGACATCACTGCGGTATGTACCAGTCCAGTATGACCACCTGTGCCGACACGCAACGGCGTTCAATATATATAGTTAGTGTGGTTAAATACACGTAAGTCCATCACGGAGGTGGCGGTATTCCCCTCACCTGCCATCTGCGGTTCCCTGAGGCGTCATCACACTATTCTGAGGGAAGATGTCATGGCGGCAGCTCCCACAGGTGAGGAGGTAGAGGATACCTGGGGCTCACAGTAAGGAAACGTCACCACTATCTAGTAATATCTGAGAGTACTGCCACGGTATAGCAGGTAAGCTGTAATACCGCACATACACGTCTGTGTAACACTCAGCAATGCTGTATGACAGAAGATAAAAGGAGAACGTATTATAGCAGTTATATTCCTGTACATAGGAGCAGTATTATAGTAGTTATATTCCTGTACATAGGAGGCGGTATTATAGTAGTTATATTCCTGTACATAGGAGCAGTATTATAGTAGTTATATTCTTGTACATAGGAGGAGTATTATAGTAGTTATAGTCTTGTACATAGGAGCAGTATTATAGTAGTTATAGTCTTGTACATAGGAGGCAGTATTATAGTAGTTATATTCTTGTACATAGGAGCAGTATTATAGTAGTTATATTCCTGTACATAGGAGCAGTATTATAGTAGTTATATTCCTGTACATAGGAGCAGTATTATAGTAGTTATATTCTTGTACATAGGAGCAGTATTACAGCAGTTATATTCTTGTACATAGGAGGCAGTATTATAGTAGTTATATTCTTGTACATAGGAGCAGTATTACAGCAGTTATATTCTTGTACATAGGAGGCAGTATTATAGTAGTTATATTCTTGTACATAGGAGGCAGTATTATAGTAGTTATATTCTTGTACATAGGAGCAGTATTATAGTAGTTATATTACTGTACATAGGAGGCAGTATTATAGTAGTTATATTCTTGTACATAGGAGCAGTATTATAGTAGTTATATTCTTGTATATAGGAGGCAGTATTATAGTAGTTATATTCTTGTACATAGGAGCAGTATTATAGTAGTTATATTCTTGTACATAGGAGCAGTATTATAGTTATATTCTTGTACATAGGAGCAGTATTATAGTAGTTATATTACTGTACATAGGAGGCAGTATTATAGTAGTTATATTCTTGTATATAGGAGGCAGTATTATAGTAGTTATATTCTTGTACATAGGAGCAGTATTATAGTAGTTATATTCTTGTACATAGGAGCAGTATTATAGTAGTTATATTCTTGTACATAGGAGCAGTATTATAGTAGTTATATTCTTGTACATAGGAGGCAGTATTATAGTAGTTATATCCTTGTACATAGGAGGCAGTATTATAGTAGTTATTTTCTTGTACATAGGAGCAGTATTATAGTAGTTATATTCCTGTACATAGGAGCAGTATTACAGCAGTTATATTCTTGTACATAGGAGGCAGTATTATAGTAGTTATATTCTTGTACATAGGAGCAGTATTATAGTAGTTATATTCTTGTACATAGGAGCAGTATTATAGTAGTTATATTCTTGTACATAGGAGGCAGTATTATAGTAGTTATATTCTTGTACATAGGAGGCAGTATTATAGTAGTTATATCCTTGTACATAGGAGCAGTATTATAGTAGTTATATTCTTGTACATAGGAGCAGTATTATAGTAGTTATATTCTTGTACATAGGAGGCAGTATTATAGTAGTTATATTCTTGTACATAGGAGGCAGTATTATAGTAGTTATATTACTGTACATAGGAGGCAGTATTATAGTAGTTATATTCTTGTACATAGGAGCAGTATTATAGTAGTTATATTCTTGTACATAGGAGGCAGTATTATAGTAGTTATATTCTTGTACATAGGAGCAGTATTATAGTAGTTATATTCTTGTACATAGGAGGCAGTATTATAGTAGTTATATTCTTGTACATAGGAGCAGTATTATAGTAGTTATATTCTTGTACATAGGAGCAGTATTATAGTAGTTATATTCTTGTACATAGGAGCAGTATTATAGTAGTTATATTCTTGTACATAGGAGGCAGTATTATAGTAGTTATATTCTTGTACACAGGAGCAGTATTATAGTAGTTATATTCTTGTACACAGGAGCAGTATTATAGTAGTTATATTCTTGTATATAGGAGCAGTATTATAGTAGTTATATTCTTGTACATAGGAGGCAGTATTATAGTAGTTATATTCTTGTACAGAGGAGGCAGTATTATAGTAGTTATATTCTTGTACATAGGAGCAGTATTATAGTAGTTATATTCTTGTACATAGGAGCAGTATTATAGTAGTTATATTCTTGTACATAGGAGGCAGTATTATAGTAGTTATATTCTTGTACATAAGAGCAGTATTATAGTAGTTATATTCTTGTACATAGGAGCAGTATTATAGTAGTTATATTCTTGTACATAGGAGCAGTATTATAGTAGTTTTATTCTTGTACATAGGAGCAGTATTATAGTAGTTATATTCTTGTACATAGGAGCAGTATTATAGTAGTTATATTCTTGTACATAGGAGCAGTATTATAGTAGTTATATCCCTGTACATAGGAGCAGTATTATAGCAGTTATATTCTTGTACACAGGAGCAGTATTATAGTAATTATATTCTTGTACATAGGAGGCAGTATTATAGTAGATATATTCTTGTACATAGGAGGCAGTATTATAGTAGTTATATTCTTGTACATAGGAGCAGTATTATAGTAGTTATATTCTTGTACATAGGAGGCAGTATTATAGTAGTTATATTCTTGTACATAAGAGCAGTATTATAGTAGTTATATTCTTGTACATAGGAGCAGTATTATAGTAGTTATATTCTTGTACATAGGAGCAGTATTATAGTAGTTTTATTCTTGTACATAGGAGCAGTATTATAGTAGTTATATTCTTGTACATAGGAGCAGTATTATAGTAGTTATAGTCTTGTACATAGGAGCAGTATTATAGTAGTTATAGTCTTGTACATAGGAGGCAGTATTATAGTAGTTATATTCTTGTACATAAGAGGCAGTATTATAGTAGTTATATTCTTGTACATAGGAGGCAGTATTATAGTAGTTATATTCTTGTACATAGGAGCAGTATTATAGTAGTTATATTCCTGTACATAGGAGTAGTATTATAGTAGTTGTATTCTTGTACATAGGAGCAGTATTATAGTAGTTATATCCCTGTACATAGGAGCAGTATTATAGTAGTTATATTCTTGTACATAGGAGGCAGTATTATAGTAGTTATATTCCTGTACATAGGAGCAGTATTATAGTAGTTATATTCTTATACATAGGAGCAGTATTATAGTAGTTATATTCTTGTACATAGGAGGCAGTATTATAGTAGTTATATTCTTGTACATAGGAGGCAGTATTATAGTAGTTATATTCTTGTACATAGGAGCAGATACAATCTGCTGAGCTGTGTATCTAATCCTATCCTGTGTGATACATTCTGCCGAGCTGTGTATCTAATCCTATCCTGTGTGATACAATCTGCTGAGCTGTGTATCTAATCCTATCCTATGTGATACAGTCTGCTGAGCTGTGTATCTAATCCTATCCTGTGTGATACAGCCTGCTGAGCTGTGTATCTAATCCTATCCTGTGTGATACTGACTGCTGAGCTGTGTATCTAATCCTATCCTGTGTGATACAGTCTGCTGAGCTGTGTATCTAATCCTATCCTGTGTGATACAGTCTGCTGAGCTGTGTATCTAATCCTATCCTGTGTGATACTGACTGCTGAGCCGTGTATCTAATCCTGTGTGATACTGACTGCTGAGCTGTGTATCTAATCCTATCCTGTGTGATACTGACTGCTGAGCTGTGTATCTAATCCTATCCTGTGTGATACAGTCTGCTGAGCTGTGTATCTAATCCTATCCTGTGTGATACTGACCGCTGAGCTGTGTATCTAATCTTGTCCTGTGTGATACAGTCTGCTGAGCTGTGTATCTAATCATATCCTGTGTGATACTGTCTGCTGAGCTGTGTATCTAATCCTATCCTGTGTGATACTGTCTGCTGAGCTGTGTATCTAATCCTGTCCTGTGTGATACTGTCTGCTGAGCTGTGTATCTAATCCTGTCCTGTGTGATACTGTCTGCTGAGCTGTGTATCTAATCCTATCCTGTGTGATACAGTCTGCTGAGCTGTGTATCTAATCCTATCCTGTGTGATACAGTCTGCTGAGCTGTGTATCTAATCCTATCCTGTGTGATACAGTCTGCTGAGCTGTGTATCTAATCCTATCCTGTGTGATAC